>NC_056736.1:281480015-281532515 GCF_019279795.1 Protopterus annectens | reverse complement strand
CATTGGTGAGATCAGACCATAAATTAATCTCACTGGAGATCCACATCCCGCCCCCACCCTCAGCAAAAAAGACCACAGTGAAGAACTTCTCAAAAGCAAACTTCACACTTCTTAAGACTGGAGTGGTATCCTTCAAGGCCCCCGAGCCAGTGGAAACCACAACCCACGCTGCTGAAACCCTTACAAATGCCTTCTACGAGCACCTCCAGGAATGTATGGATCAAGCAATCCCTAATAAAATCAAGACCCTTTCCACCAAAGGCAGGCGCCCAGTCTGGTGGACCCCAGCCATAAACAAACTCTACAACAAGAGGAGAAAGCTACTACATGACAGAGCAAAATCCCTAAAAGGGAAGGCATCTCTGATCAATACTAGCAAAAAACTACGATCACTCATAAAATCATCCAAGGCCAACTTTGAGAGAAAAATCGCTAATGACACAAAAGACAATCATAAAGCCTTCTTTAGCTATGTTAGAAAGCTGGGTGGAAACTCACAGATATGCTCAGAATTAGTCCAAAATGATAAAAAAAATCACTGAACCCACAGACATTGCCAGCATACTGGCAGACAGGTTCAGTGCAAATTTCTCCCCTCCCTCCCCCCCAAAAGGAGAACTATCTATCCCACCAGAGTCTAGCCTCCCAAGCATCTCAGATGCCCAGGTGAGAGCTGCTCTCTCTAAAGCAAAAAACACAGCATCAATGGGATTGGACGGTGTCCCCGGCTGTGTGCTACACAAACTCAATGAGGAACTAAACCCACACATAAGGCTGCTGTTTAATCTTAGCCTTACTACAGGATCGTGCCAAAGAATGGTGTATGGCAACTGTGGTCCCACTCCACAAAGGCGGTGCTTCTACGGACCCTGGAAATTACCGCCCCATAAGCTTGACGAGCCTTGTCTGCAAAGCTATGGAGAGGATCATAATGGAACTCATAAATAAAGACATTGGGGACCTACAGACACTGGATCCTACCCAATTTGGCTTTGTCAAGGGCAGATCCTGCCTCTTGAACTTGGTCGACTTTTTCGAAACAGTCACTAAGGCCATTGATGAGGGTAAGGCAGTTCACAAAGCCTACCTTGACCTAGCAAAAGCGTTCGACACAATACCCCACTCGGGCATCATAGAAAAGCTCACCAGCTTAGATGTAAACCCATATGTCACAAGATGGGTTGAAAACTGGCTCAAGGACAGAACACACAGGGTTAGAGTTGCTGGTGTCATGTCAGACTCTAAGCCGGTCACGAGCGGTGTCCCACAGGGCTCAGTCCTGGGCCCCCTCTTGTTCGGCATTTATTTTTCTGAAGTGCAGGCAAACATAGGGGGATTGTGGCTGACAAAATTTGCAGATGACTGCAAACTGGTCACCATAATTGACACTCCATCAGACACAGACATCCTCCAGAAAGGTCTCATAGAAATGGATAACTGGTGCCAGAGCCATGGCCTTAAGCTAAATGCCAAAAAATGTATAGTCATACCCTTTGGGAAAAACAAGGTAACCCCTAATTACCACATAGGTGGTAATCCATTAAACACGGAAGAAGATATCAGGGACCTGGGGACTCAAGTTGACAGTAACCTCTCTTTTGACACTCACATTGCCAAAGTGGTTAGGAAGACCTTCTACATTGCCCACCTGATCATGAAGGGATTCACATCCAGATCACGAGAGGTCATTGTACCCCTGTACTCTTCACTTATCAGACCAATGATTGAGTACAATGCCCCATTCGGAATGTACCTTACCTGACACCTGCAGCAGTTGGAAAGACCCCAAAAGTTCCTCACCAAAAGGATAAAGGGGCTCAAACATATGTCATACGATGCCCGACTGAAGAAACTCCAGCTCTATTCAGTCGCATACCGTCTGTTCAGAGGTGATCTGTGCCTGACATACAAGGCCATGTCCAACCCGGAATTAATGGACATGCTCCACCTCAAAAAATCCAAATCCACCAGAGCCACGGTAGCAAGAGACTTAAACCTCAACACGGATATAAATAGGACGTGCTGGAGGGACAGATTCATCACCCAGAGACTCCCTACACTATGGAACAGAATCCCAGTCCATGTGAGGCAGAGCCCCTCACTGACTCTGTTCAAGAGAAGTCTTGACGAGTGGATGGGAGATCGTAGGTTTACCCCGGGAATCATCTCTGTATCACTGCTGGACAGAGGCACAGCAAACTAATGGGTATAGTATTCTCATCCAAAGGGGTGGTGAAAGCCACACACACTCTGGCTAGGCTTATAAATGCCCTAGGGCAGATAGCCTAGTATGAACCTATGAACCTATTGTATATTGAGACAGCTAAAGTTTCATGCACTACTGAGAATTATGATCTTCTCAGATGTCAAGATTTAGTTCTAAAGTTACACTTCATTCTTGTATTTCTCGTAAATCACATCATAGATTTAGTCTCTTCCTAGTTCTTTTCTGCCTTGCTGACATAGGTCTTCCCTCCCTAGTTGTCTGAAAAGAGTATATTTGTTAACTGCATAGGCAGTAAAAGAGCTGTAGCTCCTTTTCAGTAACTGTCTTTTTCTCTTACTTTTCATTCTTTCTCTCTGTCCTTTCCAACAGTCACCTATTGCTATCGGTGTTTACTCCTTTTATTGTAAACCAGTACCAAATCAAATTTCTAACCAAACGGATACAACATAACAGTAAACTATTTCCTTCAGCATTGTGCAAGTTGTTGCACTGCTGCCCATGTTGGATTATGTGATTTTGTGCTTTTAAGTGGTTTGCATTCTGGAAAACGTAGTTATCCTGTAATCAATCTATTGCAAGTACTCAATCTAATTTAGATGTTCAGGTGTGTTGAAAAAACAAATGACAATTTCTGTTTCTAGCCAGCCTGTGCCCACAGATAACATACTTTTGCTGTTAATCAGAGTAGCAATCCCATGAAGTTAGTTCTTAGCTTTTTCCCCAAGCACATAACAGCAAGTCAGTGCTCCTGTTGGAACCATACAAAATTATAATTCTTAATTTTAGTGTTACAGCACTGTTCACGTACTTGGTGCCATGCTTCTCTAGTGGTTTTCTGTTTTGTTCCACAGAAAATGTAGCAGTAGCTCCTGGGAGGACAGTTTTTAGTTCTCTTATTTTTTCACCTCCTCTGCATTACTGCATTTTTCTGCAAATGGATTTTCTCCCACCTATAATCTTATAAGTAATTTCACTATTTTATATATATCTTTATATATATATATATATATATATATATATATCTTTATTTATATATATATATATAATGTGTGTGTGTGTGTATATATATATATATATTTTTTTTTTCTTACAGTTGTCTTACACTTTCATTCACAATTGTAAAATATGTATCAGCCTTGTACTTCAAGAAACTACACAAAATATTGGAATGATAGTGCTGACCTGCCGCTAATACAATCAGTGAAGTGCGACCAATGTAATTTCAGCCCACCCAAAATATACTGTGTATGTTTGCTATCATTAACTATTGATTCTTAACCTGTTATGCCCCAGCACTGAACCAGTAATGAAGGAGCATCAGTCCTCACCACTAGCACCAGTGTAGAACTTACATTGGGAGGATGACGGGTACACACACAGTATTTCCAGATGCGGCTCTCTGCATCAAGTGCAATTTCCCTTAAGAGCACACAGAGATCACAGTCCATCCGGGGCTGGTTTCTCCCTCTTCCTCCATATCCCCAGTAAGACTCCCCATTGGCACAGCTATAGAGTTGAGATTTCAGCTGAGTGACCAAGCCAAGACCTCTAGCACCTTCTTTGGTCCAACCATTGCTTTGTGTCCCTGTCCAAGTAGCTGACACACACACAAACACACACACACACACACACACACACACACACACACACACACACACACACCTGGGAAAGCCTGACACAGGTTTACTAGCTATGCCCAGACTATAAGGTAGTTATCACTGCCACCAGCCACTTGTCATCAGCTACTTTAAGGCCCTTAACAAAGGGTGTCCAATCTTACTGTGCAATGTTACTATCAATACAAATGGTAGTTTGGCCAAGAGTAAGGCTATTAGGAGTGGTTCACACAGTGTCACCAAATAAATATGCAAGTACTCTCTGAACTTAAATATCTCTAGACAGATCAGCCACAATGAAAGGTTTAAATATATTTAATAATAAATATTAAAAGAACAAGAAAATACTCTGTTTATATTTACAGTGACAGCAGAGTTCAAAATCACAGGAAATGATTAAAACAACATTGCAGGACAGTCTCAAATAAATAAAGAAAACATCTAAATTAAGCTTTGCTATATTCCTGATTATATCTAAGAGAATTACCAAAACCTAGAAACTTGCTCAGAGCAAGGTAGATGTGTGGTGAATGGGTCATTTTTTCAGATCCAAGATGGACTACAGAATGCTCTCCCTTTCTCACTAAGAGACTTCCCAAATTAATATTTCAAATATTACTGCTGGGATAGCTTGCAGAATGACATCATTTCTTGTCATCTGAGTCTATCCCAGGTAAAACCCTCACTGCTGAAAGCTAGCAATATTTAGCATCCACCTGTGAAAATACACAGACAAGGGCTTTTCCTCAGATCTGTACAGCTGTTGGAAGTCATAAAACAGTTCCACATCTAAAGCCTAGTAATTATTTCTCCTTCAAGACAACACAGAGAGCTCCCTAGTATAGACATCCTGTCTCTTGCTGTCATAAAGTAATTTAATTTCAGCTATTTTTCTGAATTTTTGCTGAAATGAAGTTAACCCCCTGTGTTCCAGTTTCCACTGTTACACTGTTGTAACTGTTTAAATGTATACAGTGGATATAAAAAGTGTACACACTCCTGTTAAAATGCCAGGTTTTTGTGATATAAAAAAATGAGATCACAATAAATCATTTCAAAACATTTCCCACCTTTAATGTGACCTATAACCTGTACAATTCAAATGAAAAACAAACCAATCTGTTAGGGGAAAATATATAAGAAATTTTTAAAAAGTAAAATAAGCTGGTTGCATAAGTGTGCACACCCTTAAATTAATACTTTGAAGCACCTTTTGATTTAATTACAGCATTCAGTCTTCTTGGGTAGGAGTCTATTAATATGGCACATCTTGACTTGGCAATATTTGCCCACTTTTCCTTGCAAAAGCACTCCAAATATGTCAGATTGTGAGGGCATCTCTTTTGCACAGCCCTCTTCAGGTCACCCCACAGATTTTGTATTGGATTTAGGTCTGGGCTCTAGACGCTGACCGGTTTGACTCTCAGCTAGAGCGTCTTCTGTATGGAGACATGCGTGAATGGACGTACCTTCGTTGAAGGTTGTGCGTCAGGGCTGGCAACTCAGCACATAAAAATCAACTGCTATCATTAGCGGACCGGAGATCCGCTGTGGTGACCCCTAACCGTGAAAGGCCAAAAGTATTCTCTCTAGCTCTGGCTGGGCCATTCCAAAATGTTCATTTTCTTCTGGTACAGCCATTCTTTTATTGATTTGGATACGTTTGGGGTCATTGTCATGTTAAAAGGTGAAATTCCTCTTCATCTTCAGCTTTCTAGCAGACACCTGAAGGTTTTGGGGCAAAAGTGACTGGTATTTGGAACTGTTCATAATTCCCTCTAGCTTGACTAAGGCCGCAGTTCCAGCTGAAAAAAAACAACCCCAAAACATGATGCTGCCACCACCATGCTTTACCATGGGAATGGTGTTCTTTTGGTGATGCAAAGTGTTGTTTTTTTTGCCAAATGTACCTTTTGGAATTGAGGCCAAAAAGTTCAGCTTTGGTCTCATCAGACCATAACATGTTTTCCCACATGCTTTTGGGAGACTTGAAGTATTGTTTTGCAAATTTTAGCCGGGCCTGGATGTTTTTCTGTGTAAGAAAAGGCTTCCTTCTTGCAACCCTACTCCATAGTCCAGACATATGGAGAATATGCGAGATTGTTGTCACATCTAGTACACAACCAGTACTTGCCAGAAATTCCTGCAGCTCCTTCAGTGTTGTTGTAGGTCTCTTTGCAGCGTCCCTGATCAATTTTTGTCTTGTCTTTTCATCACTTTGGAAGGGACATCCAGTTCTTTGCAGCATCACTGTTGTCCCATATTTTCTCCACTTTTTGGTGACTTCACTGTGTTCAGTTATAAATCTAATGCTGTGGAAATTTTTTTGTACCCTTCTCCTGACTGATACCTTTCACCAATGAGATCCCTTTGATGCTTTGTAAGATATCTTCAAACCATGGCTTTTGCTGTAGCAGGCAACTAAGTAAATGTCAGGAAAATCCTGCTAAGACAGCTGAACTTAATTTGGGGTTAATCAGAGTCTCTTTAATTGATGGCAGGTGTGTACCCAAGAAAACTGAATGTTGTAATTAAATCAAAAGGTGCTTCAACAAAGTATTAGTTTAAGGGTGTGCACACTTATGCAACCAGCTTATTGTAAGTTTTTTTATTTTTGTTATATTTTTTTCCCCTAACAGACTTGTTTGTTTTTTCAATTGAATTATACAGGTTATAGGTCACATTAAAGGTAAGAAAAGTTTTGAAATGTTTTATTGTGGCCTCATTTTTTATATATTACAAAAACCTGGCATTTTAACATGGGTCTGTACACTTTTTACATCCACTGTATATTTTGTGTACATTTCGGTTCTCTTCCAGCAGGGCACACTGTGGATCCATTTTTAAGCTGAGTACTTTATAAAATATCTTTTCAACACGTACATGACATACAGTTCCAATACATTTCTAACACAAGCATGTTACATGAAGCATGTTGACATTCACAAATGACACATAACCATTTACACAATTCCAGACAGCTGTGCTGGCGGTGTCTCCCTTTGTCACACTTCTATATAAATCATGTTGATATTCACAAATGACATATTTATTTACAAAATTCCAGCTAGCTGTGCTGGCTGTATCTCCTTTTGTGACATTTCTTCCCCAGTCGAAGACTCAAGCTAGTTTTTCAAGTGACCCATGAGAAACATTGCTTGAGAGGGACTTGCCTACATGGGAATACATTACTGCATTCCCTGTCTTGAGATCCCAGCTGCAATGGCATTTCTGACCCCAGTACAGTGCTGCACTGTCCTGTCATATGCCTGTAACCCAAGGCTCCACCGTAGTAACTTGGGATTTTGCCATCTGACTCCATGTAGCCATAGATTCCCCCCCCCCCCCTCAGACTCCTCCTGCCTTCTACTGCAAATACTTAGCACCGGGGCCTCCGTATCATGGTAAGGTTTCATCATGTTAAAATGGTACAGCTTTTGCCCCTGCCTAGCAGATCTACCATGTAGTTAACATCATTGACCTTCCTTACCACTTTAAAGGGTCCCTCTCAATCTGCCTGCAGTTTGTTGTATCTGACAGGAATGAGAACCATAACCTGCTGTCCTACAGCATACTGTCTAGCTTGAGCATCCCTATCATACCAGACCTTTTTCTGCTGGTGGACTTCTGCCAGGTTCTCCTGGGCCAACCCCTGAGTTCTCTGAGCCTTGTCCTGAGGTTTAGTACATATGCACAACAAACTCCTTGTGGGATTCACACTCACCAACCCACTCCTCATGAATCAAATCTAGAGGGCCCCTCACCCTATGCCCATACAGCAACTCAAAGGGTGAAAAAACTGTGGATTCTTGGGGTACCTCTCTGTAAGCAGACAGATGGGGCAGATATTTGTCTTCCTCCATCTTAAACTAGTCTGCATGCCTGTAGCATTGTCTTTAGTGTAGACTTTAACCTCTCAACCAGACCATTAGTCTGGGGATGGTAGGGGGTGGTCCTTAGGTGCTTCACCCCACAGTGATTCCACAGACAAGCCACCAGGTCTGACATGAAATTGGCACCTCTGTCAGTATTTTTTTTGGGAAACCTATCTTGCTGAAAATCTCTAACAAAGCATTTGCCACCTTTTCTGCCTTGATGGAAGAGAGACCCACCGCCTCAGGGTATCTGGTAGTGTAATCTGCGACCACTAGGACATACTTCTTCCCTGTGTAACTTGAGGTACTCTGGGACCCACAATATCCATAGCTACCCTCTGAAATTGCTCCTAAATCACAGGCAAAGGCATCAAATGAACTTTCAGCTTGTCTCCTGCCTTGCCTACCTTTTGGGACTGCTCACAGGTCCTGCAGTACCCTGTTACATCCTTGGAAATCCCAGGCCAATAAACGTTCTGCATAATACATCTTTGTATGCTTTATGCCCGTATGACCTGCAAAGGGAATATCATGGGCTGTGGCTTAAAGTGCCAGACGGTAGCCTCTGGGCACTACCAACTGCTGTATTCTCACCCTCTAGCCCTCCTTCAGGGGTCCACTCTCTATACAGTAACCATTGGTCCCAGTATACAGATTCCCCTTTTCCTTGACATTCAGGTGCCTCACTGGCTATCTCCCTCAGGCCTTGTAATGTAGGATCTGAGAGCTTGTCTCAACTCTGTCTTGGTAACCCTTCCCAGCTGCCTTTCCACAGGAAGTCTGGTATTCTCTGACAATGGTGCCTCACTGTCAGTCTGGGTATTACTACTGCTCACCTCTGCCCTGCAGTCACTCTTTCCAAGGAAACATCAGTACCCACAAGCAGCTGTGGCTCACATTGTCTCACTGCTACAGGGTATCTCCCTCCCTGAAGTAGCCACCTCACCAGTCCTGGCTTCAAGTGTGCAGTCTGTCTGGATCCCCCCTAAGCTACTAGACCCACATGCTTGTCTTCAAGCCTGACTACATGCCTCTGCATGCACACAAGTACTGCATTATCAGAATCATTCCCTATCAAGACATCTGCATGGATATCCTCAAACACACCTACTTGTTTGCTTCCTTTTCCACACTCCCAGTCAATGTGAATGCTAGCCAAAGGTATTTGGAATGGGATCCCTCTTAAAGCTCTGACTGGAGTAGACTGCCCAAGCAAGTAGTGCTCCTCTTTAACCATTGCAGGCTTCACAACAGTTAGGTCAGAGGCTGTGTCTCTTAGAAGTGGCCTGTTTCCCATCTACTAAGATAGGATATAACGTGTTTTGATAGTTCGGAACCCTTGTCTCCAGACAACTTACTGCTTGGCATTCTGTCATTCCCACTTACTGGCTCTCCCACCTTTTGTTCCTCACCTTGCCTCCATGGACATCTATATGCTACATGGCCTCACTGGTTGCATTTAAAACATTTAACCCTTGGTCCTAGCCATGTACCTGAACTAGTGGCTTTCCCTGCTACTGGTGGAGTTTGTTGATGTGGTTTAGGCTGCCCACCTTAGGGTTCCCTTAGACTCATGAGCAGCACTGGGTATCCCTTTCCTGTTCAGTGATGCCCTGCTTGCTAGGTATAGGTCACCCTTTTTCCCCCAACTCATCTGTGGTATTACATTCCCTATCTACTAACCAGATGCGCATGTCCTCAGGCAAAGTGTTAAGGGCTTGTTCCCTCACCAAAAGGTCTGCCAGTCATTCAAAAGTGGTGACCTTACATCCACCCACCCATGTATGAAAATAAGTGCTTAACTCAGCAATATATTCACACACGCTTTCATCTGCTTTGCATCTATGCTCACAAAACATTTTTGTATAGGCTTCAGGTGTTAACTTAAAACACTCTTATAAACATTTTTTAGCAGTATTATAATTTAAGCAGTCAGTGTCAGACAATTTAGAAATAGCAGGAACAGCTTTACCATGGAGTAAGGGAGTCAGGAACCGTACCCAGAACCCTTTGTCAATATTATACTGTTTATATAACCTTTCAAACATATGAATAAAACTGTCGAAATTATCACCCTCTGTAAATTATGGAAGACATTTACTGACCTTTGTTCTTTCTGGGATTTGGTTATTCCCTTCCCCATTAACTCCATGACCCTGGTGAAGAGTCAGCATTTTCTTTTCATATTGTCTTTGCCCCTCATTTTCTTCATTCTCCAGACATCTCAGACTCTCTGCTGATTCTATTTCCAAACGTTTGGCCTCCAGTTCAAGTCTCTAACTCCAGATGAATTTTTAAGTCCTCTGAGGCAAAGTTGAACTGTCGATTCTCTGCGACTTGTACATCCCCCAAGGCCAGTCCAGTTGCCCTCCTGGTTGCTGGTCTGTAATGCAGCTGTGATTAAGGCTGCAATCATTTCTGCTTCCAGTTGGTATGCACCAATCCTTTGTCTTGGCACATCTCAGTCAACTGGCTCCTTGTCAGCTTGCCATACTCTTCTGCTGACATCCTTGCCTGCTCTCCCTGACTAACTGTGGTAACAAAAAATAAAATTATTGTGATATGAAACTCTGAATGTTCACTATGTGGTTGATTGAGTACAAACACCTTCTTTAGTGACCACTGTTTACAGGCTACAGGAGTTCAGTATCCACACCACTGAATCCCAATATGGGGATATCCCACCACTGCTAATCAATAAATGTGACGCCCCACCACCGAACCAGTAATCAAGGAGCCTCAGTCCTCACCACTAGCACCAATGGGGGACATACATTGAGAGCATGGCAGGTACATGCACAGTATTTCCAGATTCAGCTCTCTGTATCAAGTACAATTTCCCTTAAGAGCACACAGAGACCACAGTCAGTCCGGGGCTTGTTTCTCCCTCTTTCTCCAGATCCCCAATAAGACCCCCCCCCCCCACTGGCACAGCTATAGAGTTGAGATCTCAGCTGAGAGAGCAAGCCAAGACCTCCAGCACCCTCTCTGTCCAACCAGTGCTTTGTGTCCCTGCTCAAGTAGCTGACACACAGACACACACACACACACACACACACACACACACACACACACACACACACACACACACACACACACCTGGGAAAGGCTGGCACAGGTTTACTAGCTATGCCCCCGTTTTGCCCAGACTATAAGGTAGTTATCACTGCTACCAGCCACTCCTTATCAGCTACTTTAAGACCCTTAACAAAGGGTGTCCTATCTTATTGTGTAATGTTACTATCAATACAAATGGTAGTCTGACCAAGAGCAAGGCTATTAGGAGTGGCCCGCACAATGTTGCCAAGTAAATATGCAAGTACTCTCAGAACTTAAATATCTCTAGATAGATCAGGTACAATGAAAGGTTTAAATACATTTAATAATAAATATTAAAAGAACAAGAAAATACCCAGTATATATTTACAGTGACAGCAGAGTTCAAAATCACAGGAAATGTTTAAAACAACTTTGCAGGACAGTCTCCAATAAATAAATAAAGAAAAAACATCTAAATTAAGCTTTGCTATATTTCTGACTGTATCCAAGAAAATTACTAAAACCTAGAAACTTACTCAGAGCACGGCAAATGTGTGGTGAATGGGTCCTCTGGTCAGGTCTAAGACAGACTTCAGAATGTTCTCCCTCTCTCACTAAAAGACTTCTCAAATATTACTGTTGGAATAGCTTGCAGAATGACATAATTTCTTGTCATTTGACTCTATCCCATCTAAAACATCCACTGCTGAATGCCAGCAGTATTTAGTTGCCACCTGTGAAAATACATAGACAAGAGCTTTTCCTCAGATCTGTGCAGCTGTTGGAAGTCATAAAACAATAAAACACTTCCACATCGCAAGCCTAGTAATTATTTCTCCTTCAAGACAACACAGAGAGCCCCCTAGTATAGACATTGTTTCTTGCTATATAAAGTAATTTAATTGCAGCTATTTTTTTGAATTTTTGCTGGTACGAAGTTAAGCCCCCGTGTTCCAGATTCCATTGTTAAAATATATACATTTAAACAGTTACACTAGTGTATGTACATTTCTGTTCTCTTCCAGAAGGACACACTGTGGATCCATTTTTAAGCTCAGTACTGTATAAAATATTTTTTCAACACACGTCTGTTCAAACATAATTTGATATATACATGACATGCAGTTTTAATACATTTGTAACACAAGCATCTTAAATGAAGCATGTTGACATTCCCAAATGACACAACCATTTACACAATTCCAGACAGCTCTGCTGGCAGTATATCCCCTTGTCACAGTTCTATACAAATCATGTTAATATTTACAAATGACATATTATTTACAAAATTGCAGCTAGCTGTGCTAGCACTATCTCCTTTCATGGTATGCCCTACAAATCTCATCACTGTTAAGCACTTAAACAACTTTGCTGGCCAGAAGTTTCTTATTCCCCAACCGTTTCAAAACTAGTTACCACTCATAATCTTCTCTTTAAACCAGAATATTGCCCTTTCTTGAATACCATCCTACAACAGTATTATTCTCCTAATAGATCATTTTGCTCAACAGATAAGCTACTACTCAACATAACAAAATATAAATGATCTTCATTAGATTTTTTTTATTATTCTTATTTTTCCAGGCTGTGGAACTGCATCCCACTGCCATTAAAACAATTGGTATATTTTTAGAAAATGGAAATGCATCCCAAATGCCAGTACAGAAAAGAATGCAGGAACTGCACTTCCTTAATCATGCCTCCTAACACCTTGTGCCTGGGGAAACTACTCCCATCACCCTATGATTGGTAGACTTCTGTTTGTAACCAAATTGTATTGAGTTAAAGTTTCTGTGTTTATCCAAACTGTAATCTTTATGGATCTTTTTTCCCCTTGGCCTCCTCTAACATTTTTTTTCCCAGTTAAACCATCACAGTCAATACATGCTAATAAATTAATTAAAACCATGGGTTGAACAAATATTGAGTTGGCTTTGATTGGAGACCCAGTTATAATTGTGAAAACACTGATAAAACCGTGGTGGTGCTACTGCGGTAGCGTTGTCGCCTCACAATAAGATGTTGTCCTGTTCGATTCTCAGCTAAAGCGTCTTCTGTGTGGAGACATGCGTGAATGGGCGTACCTTCATTGAAGGTTGTACATCAGGGCTGGCAACTCGGTACGTAAAAATCTACTGCCAATCATTAGCGGACCGGAGTTCCGCTGTGGCGACCCCTAACCGGGAAAAGCCGAAAGATACAACACAAAACACACTGATATATACTTATATACTTGACATAAGTGACATATAAACTCTTACAAATATTATTTAATGATGAAATTAGTATACAGCTTTTACTGGCATTTACTTTTTATGACAAGGTTTGAGGCAGGTAGATTTGTATTTGGATACTCCTCCTGGGCCCATTTCATTTGCTCACTCAACTGAGTGCAGTGAGATCATATTCTGATTTCAGGCACTCCTACCATGTACAAAGAGAGCATTTGGGAAGGACAACCCCTGTAGCCTCTTAACCCTGCTCTGTTCCTTCTTTCAAAAAAAAAAAAAATTATATATATATATATATATATATATAAAATATCTTATTCATCTGCTCTTACTGTAACTGTCTTAGTTACTCTGCTGCGTGCTGTTATCTGTTCAGTCGCTCTTACTCTGCACTTATTACTGCTTGTTAGTAGCCTTCTAATTTACTGCCTTCTGCACTTGTTTTTTAGTCATTTGTTAATTTAATTGCATTTATTTGAACTGTATTTGCCGTAGTGTTGCTACACGCGTGGGTGTGCTGGCCTGCACTACAATTTGAATTGTATTTACTGCTGTTTTAGCTGCTTTTCTGTAACAAAAAAAAATTCTATGCTTGTTTCCTGCCGTTCCTGTAACTAGTCAAGTCCAGATACAGACTTGCTGTATCCAGGACTGTTGGTAAGCTTCTGAGCCCCCCAAGCCTTTCTGTGTTGGAGGGAAGCCTTCTAGCTTATCAGTGGGAGTGGTAAGCACTAGGTAGCCTATCTACCATGGGAAGAGTGGGTTTTGGCCGTGAAATTGTAGTTCATTGGCCTTTTGGGCAGTTTTTCCATCTCTTTCTGCTTTCTAGTTAAAACCTGTTTTGCATTTAGTCCCCGCCTTTCCTATAACAAGCGTAATCCAGGTACAGATTTGCTGTATCCAGGACTGTTGGTAAGCTTCTGAGCCCCACAAGCCCTTCTGTGTTGGAGTGAAGCCTTCTAGCTTATCAGTGGGAGTGGTAAGCACTAGGTAACCTATCTACCACAGGAGGAGTGGTTTCTGGCCCAGAAAGTATAGTTTATTGGCCGTTTGGGAAGCTTTTCCATCTCTTTCAACCTTCTGATTTAAAAGCCTGTGTTTGTACTTGTTTCCTGCCTTTCCTGTTACTAGTCTAGTCCAGGTGCAGATTTGCTGTATCCAGGACTCTTTGTAAGCTTCTGAGCCCCCCCAAGCCTTTCCGTGTTGGAGGGAAGCCTTCTAGCTTATCAGTGGGAGTGGTAAGCATCAGGTAGCCTATCTACCACAAGAGGAGTGGTCCCTGGCCCAGAAATTGTAGCTATTGGCTGTTTGAACAGTTTTTTTTTCCATCTCTTTCAACTTTCTGGTTTGAAAGCCACACTTGTGCCTGTTTCCCGCCTTTAACTAGCCTAGTCCAGTTACAGAGTTGCTGTATCCAGGACTGTTAGTAAGCTTCTGAGCCCCCAAGCCTTTCTGTGTTGGAGGAAAGCCTTGTAGCTTATCAGTGTGAGTGGTAACTAGGTAGCATATCCTCCATGGGAAGAGTGAGTTTTGGCCCAGAAATTGTAGTTTATTTGGCTGTTTGGGCAGTTTTCCATCTCTTTCAACTTGCTGGCTTAAAAGCCTACATTTGTACTTGTTCCCCCACCTTTCCTGTAACTAGTCTAGTCCAGGTACAGATTTGCTGTATTTCAGGACTCTCTGTAAGCTTCTGAGCCCCCCAAGCCTTTCTGTGTTGGAGGGAAGCCTTCTATCTTATCAGTGGGAGTGATAAGCATTAGGTAGCCTGTCTACCACGAGAGGGGAGGTTCTTGGCCCAGAAATTGTAGTTTATTGACCATTTGGACAGTTTGTCCATCTCTTTCAACTTTCTGGTTTAAAAGACCACATCTGCGCTTGCTTCCCATCTTTCCTGTAACTAACCTACTGGTAGCACTAGAAAGCCTTAAACTGATACAAGCCTTCTAGCTTAGGAGAGAGACCTTGGAGTGATTAAGTATCAGTTTTCTGTACTTTCTTGCTATACTAAACTGTTTTCCATCTTAACGCAGATTTTCCAGGGTTTATTGTGATTTAACAGCTTGTTTATTTCACATATTGTACTTATTTGACTGCCTGCACTTTTAAAACGTTTTTTGTTTAAATAATTTGTTTAACTGTTGTAGGCTGCACACTAAAGTGAAATACCCTTTTCTGATCGTTTGTAGTCATTTAAAGCTGTTTTAAGTGTATTTTTTACTGTTTTTGCTGTATCTTTTCAAAAAAAAAAAAAACAAAAAAAATCCTTGTTTCCTGCCTTTCTAAGCTAGTATAGTCCAGTTTTCAGGCTAGTGCTGAATTCAGGGCTGTGTTAATAGTTTCTGAGTTGCCCATACCTTACTTGGATAGCAGGAAGTTTCTCTGTTCACCTGTGAGAAAGGGGAGCTTTGAGCAACCTGTCCCTGGAGGAGTGGTTCCAGCCCAGATGTTAGTAGTGTATTGGCCATTTTGGGCTAATTTCTATCTCTTTCATTTCCCTACTATAAAAACCGTGTTTGCACGGTTTTGTGCACTGGGAAGTGTGGGTTAGCTACGGTTAAATTATTCCCGGCTCCACTAAGTCTCCTCTTCAGTTTTTCACTTTAAAGTAGTCTAACTCTCAACCTAAGCACTCAAAAAGTATCTTAACAGCCCAGTGCTTGCTCAGACCTAATAGCAAGCACTAATATACCCTGACACTGATTGCCCAGCAGGGCAAGGCTCTTTATTCACCCCTTTACCAACCAAGCGACTAAGCAGCTCACCCTACTATTCAGGCATGACCAAAGGGCAACTTCAGGTGCACTCTCCAGTCCAACTTGTGAATATGGGTATCCTGAGGCAATGTTACAACTGCCTCATGTACACAGACAACCCTCTCCTCCTACCACAAAACACTAACATATGCAAGAGATGCAATTATACAGCCAAACTGGAAGCTAAGCTGTCTCCACCCAAGACTGGAACAGACAGTCAAGAGGAGAAGATTAACACCTGCACCACAACTCCAGCCACACACATACCTACTAAAACAGCGCTGGCAAAAAATACACATAAATACACAAAATCATACTCGGAGGCTCTAAATAAAAACCTGCAAAAGCACCAGAGACCTCCAAAACAGACACCCAAACAACCTGCACTTCTCGTCACAAACCAGACAACACATAAAACACAAAATCAGTGTGCCACACAATCACAGCCCTTAAGGCGAAATAACATACCTAACACACTAGTAAAAGGTGACTCTATAGTCAGACACACTGACGTCCCACTCACTAGACTGGACAAGCAGAATGTTACTGTTAGCTGGCTGTCAGGAGCCAGAATCCACCACATAACACAAGCACTCAGGTCACTCCAGAACAAGTACAAATATGACTCTGTCATTGTTCATGTTGGTGTGAATGACCTGAGACGTACCTTACTGGACTACATGAAAAGAGACATGGAAGAGCTCTCTGATCATGTAGCCCAGGCTGGTATGACCTTGACCCTGAGTAGCATCCTGCCCTCACCAAGAATGATACATCCGTATAAAGAAAAAATGATCAATTTCAACAACTGGCTAAGCTTCTGGTGTCATTCAAAGGGGATCCAGTATCTGTCGGCCTGGGACGACATGCTTGACAAGCCGCATTGCTTCACAAGAGAATGCCTGCAACTGTCACGCCTAGGCTTTCGAATACTGGCCAAGGCTCCTGCTGCCACCATAGTGCCTTTTTTAGGCAAGGCTCAAAAGTCAAACCCACCTCCGTAAACAGCACAATTAACAAAAAACCTGAGGGTTATGCTACTGAACGCCAGGAGTTTAAATCTCAAAATGCACACGCTCGAAGCACTCCTCAGTATTGAGAATGTCGACATCTGTGCAGTAACTGAAACCTGGTTCAAGGCTCCAGAGAGCACCCCAGCGCTACTGGGCTACAACTTGTACCACACTTTCAGCCACAGAACACGGACGAAACACAAAAGGAGGGGGTGTATCCATATTCATCAAGGATACCTACACCTCCAGGTTAGTGGCACAGCATGATATCTGAGATCATCCATGTGCAACTAACATCAGGCAAATCTGCAATGCAAATTGTGGCCTGCTACAGATCACCCACCATGAGCCAGGACCACCACTCCACCTTTCTGGAGACACTGGAAAACATGAAGGTCCTACCAAACACCCTGATATTGAGCGATTTCAATTACCCTACCATTCACTTGGAAAATTACTTGAGTACAAATTCCCAGGCCCAGCGCTTCCTGGAATTCATTAACTCAAATGCCCTGGATCAGCTGGTAAACTCCCCTACCAGAGGTGAAAACATATTGGACCTGGTCATCACCAACATGGGAGACAGGTGTTCCACACCAGAGGTCAACCCATCACTGGTTAGATCAGACCATAAGCTAATCACTCTGGATGTCCACACCCCACCACCACCCCCCAACTAAGGAAACCACAGTAAAAAACTTTTCTAAAGCAAACTTCACTTTACTTAAGACAGAGGTGGTAAGTTTCACAGCCCCCACGCTACAGGAAAATGCTGCCCAAGATGCAGAAACCTTTACAAATGCACTCTATGAGCACCTACAAGGATGCATGGATCGTGCCATCCCTAGCAAAACCAACACTCACTCCTCTAAGAGAAAGAAACCAGTTTGGTGGACCCCTGCAATAAATAGGCTATACAATAGAAGGAGGAAACTAGTTCAGAAAAAAAGCAAATCCCAAGAAGGAAAGATATCCCTGATCAGTATCGGTAAGAAACTGAGGTCCCTCATGAAATCATCCAAGGCTAAATTCGCAAGAAAAATAGCCAAAGATTCAAAAGATCACCACAAATCCTTCTTTAGCTATGTTAAGAATCTGAGTGGCAACTCACAGATATGCACTGAACTAGTGCAAAATAGCACAAAATATACTGAACCTACTGATATTGCCAACATCCTGGCAGATAGATTCAGTGCAAACTTCACCCCCCTCTCACCTCCAAAAGGGCCCACAACGATACCGGAAAAGTGTAGCGTCCCAAAAATCACAAACGCACAGGTGAAAACAGCCCTTTCAAAAGCCAAAAAACAGTGTCAATGGGACCAGATGGTGTCCCAGGCTGTGTCTTGCATGAACTACAGAAAGAACTAACCCCCCACCTAAACATGCTGTTCAACCTTAGCCTCTCCACAGGCTATGTGCCCATAGAATGGTGCTCAGCAATGGTTATTCCTCTCCACAAAGGAGGGGCCACAACTGACCCTGGTGACTATTGCCCCATAAGCCTGACTAGCCTGGTTTGCAAGGCTATGGAGTGCATCATCATGAAACTCATTAACAAAGACATTGGGAACCTCCAAACACTTGACCCGACCCAGTTCGGCTTTGTTAAGGGCAGATCATGCCTA
Source organism: Protopterus annectens (assembly GCF_019279795.1). Lineage (NCBI taxonomy): Eukaryota > Metazoa > Chordata > Ceratodontiformes > Protopteridae > Protopterus > Protopterus annectens. The sequence goes on along the minus strand of NC_056736.1, from coordinate 281,514,133 downwards.
CTAAACCTGGTTGACTTCTTCGAGACAGTCACCAAGGCCATAGATGAGGGAAAGGTAGTTCACACAGCCTACCTTGCCCTCGCCAAGGCTTTCAACACCTTTCCCCACTCGGGTATTACAGAAAACCTCACCAGCCTGAACATAAACCCCTACGTCACGAGATGGGTTGCCAACTGGCTTACAGATAGAACTCACACGGTAAGAATAGCGGGCTCCAGGTCCAACTATAAACCAGTCACAAGTGCTGTCCCACAAGGCTCGGTCCTGGGACCCTTACTGTTCGGCATATACTTCTCAGAAGTACAGGCAAACACAGGAGGACTATGGCTAACCAAGTTCACCGATGACTGCAAACTGGGAGCCATAATTGACTCTCTGGCTGACACGGATATCCTACTGAGATGGACACCTGGTGTCAAAGTCATGGCCTCAAGCTATATGCCAAAAAATGAATAGTCATCCCGTTTGGGAAAAACAAAATGCCCACGAATTACCACATAGGTGGCAGCCCTCTTAATACAGAAGAGGTAATAAGAGATAGTAATCTCTCCTTTGACAATCATATTGCCAAAGTAGTTAGGAAATACTTCTATGTGGCCCATCTAATTACTAAAGGGTTCGCATCTAGAAATAAAGAGGTTATAGTGCCCCTCTACTCGTCACTCATTAGACCCATCATAGAGTACAATGCCCTATTTGGGATGTACTAGACAAGACACTTCAAGCAGCTGGAAAGACCACAAAAGTACCTCACCAAGAGGGTTACTGGTCTCAAACATATATCCTATGCAGCCCGACTGAAAAAATTCCGGCTGTACTCAGTAGCATATCGCTTACTCAGAGGTGATCTCTGCCTGACTTACAAAGCCATGTCCAACTCAGAATTTATGGACATGCTCCACCTAAAGAAATCCAAGTCATTGCGAGCCACACACTCTAGTGAGCTAAACCTCGCCACAACAATAAATGAACATGCTGGAGGGATAGATTCCTGTCACAGAGACTCCCCATGCTTTAGAACAAAATTTCACATTACATCAGGCAGAGCCCTTCAATAACACTTTTCAAGAGAAACCTTGACGAGTAGATGGGTAACAGAAAATACACCCCTGGGATCACTTCATTGGCTCTGCTTGACAGAGGATCAGTTAATTGATAAATGGGGCGGCGAAAGTCAACACACTCTGGCTAGGCTTATAAATGCCCTCGGGCAGATGGCCTAGTACCCTACCTATGAACCTATTTACCTATAATGGTTGTCTTAATTTCTGGGTGAAGAAATGCAGAACATTTTTGTTGTATTTCATCATGGTGACGCGTGTTTTTTTTTTTTTTTTCCCTTAAGGGATTTTTGTAACCATACCTGTCAGCCATCACCCCCACCCCACCCTCCAGTTGAACATGACACATTTATTCTCCTGCCTGAAAATTTGACCCAATCTCACAGTGTGGCCTGTCTGGAGGGGGCCATCTTCCAGGCAGACATGAGTGTTCTTTGTTATAGCTGTCTGAGGACTGTTGGCCTTAACTTCACTCTTACGACCCACTGAGTGACTTGTCAGTACCATGTCACAGACCGTCCCATTTGGCAGCTGATGAGCCACTGGGGAAAGCCAATTTCACCATCAAACCTCCCCTGTAGCACCAGGGCCTGCCGAAAGGCTCATACATTTTCACTGCACTACCAATTCTCCAGCGAATCTTTTACTAATTCAGATAGCTGGGAGTTTCTGTTGGATCATAAACCCCAACCCATGTAGTGTAATCAGTGCCATATTACCATGTAATATCCAACGCCCTTTTCCTGATGTGTCTTTTCTCCCACATGGATGCATCTTTAGAGCTGACATCACCAGACATTGCCCTGCTCAGTGGCCAGCAGCAGGGAACCATTTGCTAGAAGCATTAGCTGACCGGGAAATACTTCTCTCTTTCCCTGAGATGAGCAAATTGGCAAAAGTCAGTCACACCCAAACCACTATTTGGATCTTCCAGTGCCTAACACTACTTGAACTGTGGTCATCTGAGGCATAGTAAGGGCTTTATCCCTCTACATCACAAATTAGGGAAGGTGAATTGAATATTTTCTTTATTTTTTAATCTGTTGGCATCAAAACTTGATCAGATAAGAGATTACATATCCCCAAAGTATATATGCTGCATGTGTTCACATAACTCATCAGTGAGTTGATATTCCTAGAGTTCTTGCTACACTGTAACTCTGCATGGAAAACTATAGAGTCTAAGTATGGTATTGGAATGGTAATTATCTAGGTAGACAACAGAAATGTGCTATTGTATAGCCCGTCCACATTTCATGACATACTCATCTACAAAACACAGCTGTACTTTTTATTTTGTAATACAAAACAGCATCTTTTAAATAATAGCTTTTTGCTTTGTATTTAGTTTGTGAGACACTGGCTCACATTTTGTACTCTGTTCTGGAAAGAATGAGATTTAGTTGATACATGTTGCCACTGCTACTTAAAACAGAATATTCTGACCACCAAGTCATACAAATTAAAGTTGTGTTGTTATTTGCTCTCTTTCAGGCCACTATTAGATGAGCCCATTCCTTTGTATGAAGCAGTGGTTTCTATGGAAATGGTACAGAAGAACCATGTTAGAAAGAAGCAGGTTATCCAGCTCTAATCATGTTCAGTTTGCAAACGTTAATGAAGACTTGCCAATGTCTACATTCAAGAATCCTTCAGAATTTGTAGAGTAGCCCGTTGAATACTGTTTTTGTTGCCTAATATTTTCCAAGAGAACTCTGTGTGAAGTTAAACATCAGTATAAAGGCACAGTGCTTGGGTGAAGGGCACTTGGGATGTCTGTGTGTGTTATGTTGTTGACACAATCCCTAAGGAAAATTGTGTTGGTCAGAGTATTCTCAGGCCCTGACTTAAAGCTGTTCAGGACTTTTGATCCTACATAATAAAATCACTGATTAAGAATGTATTTAGACAGTTGTTCAGCAGTGCTTGATCTGTCATTATTGGTATCAGTGATTTTAAACATATTGTGTATTTTTTAAAGTCAAAGAAGCACTGACTTTGTTGACCGGACATTTGCCAGATAATGTTGTTGCCTTTCTGTATAAAAGTTGAAGCTTAAAGTACTTTTTTGTTTCCTGATATTGTCTAATGTAACTATAAAAAATACAATGAACTGATAAACTTGTACCTCACTGATTTCTGTCTGGGAATTTTGTAGTATCCTTTCTAAAGTTTGTAGTTTTGAGACAGAGCAGGTAATTGCATTCCATAAATAATACTAAAGTGTACATTTAGATGACTTATCAGAAAAAAAAGTATATATGATTATCTGATAACTTTTTTCTTGAAAATAGTATCACTATGGAAAATTGTCCTTAATTTTGAAGTCATAACTAAGCAAAAACTGATATAGAGTATAGTAGTTTATATTTGGAGAGATTCCTGTCACTGATGAAGTCATTTTTCCTAATTATCAGCACACTGAGTGTCTGCTTCACTATCAGCTTACAAACCATTACCTGCATTAACACAGCCTTTATCATCTCAGAAATGACAAGTATTTGAAAGACTGTGGCAGGTGACAGTGATTTAATTTTACTCCATAAAGGTACCACATAAAGAAATGTTTAACCTACTTTGTGACCAGACGGATCATTTGTGTGGGAACCAGCAAATGAGTCCTCCCTGTAGCCCCAGCCATAAGTTGTAGCATTACCACTAAGGCAAGCATTCAAGTAGTAAATCAAGGCCTGAGCCTTTAAAATGTTGGTAAGTGTTCAACTGTTTCCCCATTTCCTTCAGGTGTTGAGCTTATCTTTGGCTAGTATGGAATACAGCCCATATCCATAGTGTACATCAGTAGAGGAGGAGGGAACTGGAGAAAATGTACTTCCCTCTCTCACCATAAGGAATATAGAGTTGTGGGCTCTCATGTATTTCACTCTGCTTTATAGGTGGATGCACTGAGTAGGTCTACAGGCTCAGGGGTGTGTCTGCACAGGATGGTGCAGCTGAGACTGTCTTGTCTTACAGACAAAATCAGGAACAATATCTTGAGGGCCTATTTCTTGGGAGAAATGCTCTTTAGATAGCCTGCTTAGGATCTTTTCAGTGAACTTCAGTGGATGGCACAGTGATGCAGTGGTTGCGTTGTCACCTTAGAGCAAGAGGCTCTCCGGTTCGATTCTCTGCTGGGGTGCCTTCTGTGTGGAGTTTGCATGTCCTCCCTGTGTCTGTGTGGGTTTCCTCCGGGTGCTCCTGTCTCCTCCCACATTACAAAGACATGCATCCGGAGTGTTTCTTCCTGGGCCTCCGCGGAAAATTGACTTTGTTCCAAGTCAGACTTTCCCAGTAAACAATAAATAAATTAAATAAACTTCCATCCTCTTGGGGGACATATAGATCCTCCATCCTCCCACTTCCATTGCTTCCTCATCTAAACCTAGCTAATCCCAAAAGAGTTGTAAGAGGCCTAATTTCCATTTTGGGAATGCTCTGAAGAACCTTACCCTCCACACTTGCTAATTAAGTCCAGAGAATGACATTAATGACTGTTCTGCTATAGTCTTGGCTCTGATCTGAGACTGCTTATTGTGGTGGTGGGTGGTTCTCCAAAATTCACCACAATTTACAGAACTGTCACAAAAGACCAGTGGGTTCTAGGCATGGTCACTCATCCTCATGCCTTGCAGTTCACAGGCCCTTTCCAAGAAAGAGCTCCATTTGCAGATCAGTTGTGGAATAGGCACTGACTTGATTTTGCTGCTCAAGAGGACTGTAGTAGCTGCCCTGTCCTTGTAAGAAGGTCTGTTTTTTTTTTTCTTTTCTGGTTCCCAAGGTAGCTGACAACGTCTGTCCCATTCTTGATTGAAGATACTTCCGCTATCACATCAGTTGCTTTCATTTTCAGATGGTAAAGCTATGGGACGCTACTATCACAGAGCACTTGAAAGTTGCCAATGGCCATAATGGTTGCCTTTCAGTACATCAACATTTTTGGAGATCCCTTTGGTTCACTCTGAGTGGGAATAATTTGGGATTTCTTCAGTGATAATAATCTATATGACTATATTTTCTGATAAAGATGTTACCTGGATGTCTGGTTTCTTGTAGGCCCATTCATGGACTACCTGGAAATGGACACTGCCATGGTTGTAGCCCCCAGAGGTCAACATAAATTGGAGTAAATCTTCCCTGACTCTTTCTGAGAGAATTGCCTTGATCACTGAAGGGCTGAATACACACCAGTGTTTGTCATTCCTGTCCTTAGTGCCTAAAAGGTAATGGACTTAACCAGTTGGGAGAGGACACAGTGTAGTGTCTGAGCTTAGACTGTGATGTTTGATCTTAGTGGCTGCCACAGTTTTTAGAATGTAGTTTGTGTGCATGAGGTTGCAGGACTTGTCTTGGAGTTATCAGTTTCAGAGATATTACATAGTCAGACCTTGTTTTACTGCTAGATTCCTGTTGTCAGACCCTGGAGTAGTGGGGTTTCCATACAGTCTTTTATTCCTTCCTATGTGCAAGTTTGTTCCAGGATCACATGACAGATATTCTGTCTGTGCTGGCCAGCTTTCCAAGACTCCCACATCGTACAGGAAGTGTGGACCAATCCCCCTCCCCAGCGTGGGAAAAGGGCTACAGATAACCAGTTTGAAGATAAGAGTATTATTGCTGATTCTCATAGCCATGGAAATAAAGCTGCTTCTGGGAGCCTCTCCTCTTCCAGTCAGAAAACCAGTCTATCTTGTGTTACTGAATCATGAAGCACAAAGTCATACCCCATCAAGGGGGGGTGATGCTTTACAGGTAGTAGGCCATAGCCAAGGGGTATCACTGTCTCAGCAGTGCCAGATCAGCAAGAGAACATACATGCAGTTCAGGGCAGCACATGGAAACACTGAATACACACACATACCCAAGGTGCTTATTAATCCAAACTGTAGACCAGTTTCTGTTTGAGTGACTCCCATATGTGTACTCTTAAAAATGTATCATATCACATACCTAGTATGTGAAATTCCTCTTTTGCTAAAATGTATGTAAAGTGATAAGTTAGTCTGGTAATTATATAGACTGTGGGTATAACTAGTGAGTTATATTCCTAATACATAACAGTGCAGTATTTCACTGAATCCTATTATGAGCCACATGCAGTTAGGAGATCTAGGTGTCACCTTTACTGGTCTTCTATAATGTGCATTTTAGTTAGTCACTAGACAGATTTAAATTGCCCTGTCTTGGTCAATTATCACTCTTGGCTGCAGCTTTGACATCACAGTAAAAAAAGTGAATCCATTGCTATTTTCAGGTTAAATTCAGGACACGTTTTGATAGATGGGGTCGATAGTTCAAGTGAAGACAAGTCCTGATTATGAACATCCCTTAAATTCACTTGAACCTGGTCCAGTAGCTTTAAGTGTCTGTGATTCTAAGTATGTTGCAGCATGACCATACTTTTGAACAACAGAAGACCTTGGTTGTGTTTGATGGCCAACTACTCTAGCTTTCAACTACAACGTCCCCGTTTCTAGCTTAGAATCCTCCTCAGTCTTTCTCCTCCCTTTAGAAATGACATACAAGTCTCAGTTTTATCATAAAAAATGTTTTTTTTCAATTTTCTTATTGTGTTACTGCTGCTTGTCTGTGTTCTGTTGCTGGCAAAGAAAATGTAGGAAGCTTTGTTCTTTTAATACCTTTACTAAATTATCACTTGACTTAGGCAAACCTAAAGTACTATAAAAGAAAACAAGCCATGTTAACATGTTTCCAGTTACATGCATTACACATCACTTTTTTTTTATAACTATCTGCAATACATAGATTGCTCAATTCCTGCCTTCCCTTAGATCTCTCTCCTCCTCCCGAGCATTATTATGTATATATTGTTCCCGAGTTCCCTTCAGAATCTCGAAATCCTAAAACCTCTAAATTCATACGGTCGAGGACATATGATCAAAGTTTTAGAACTTTGAAATTCTGAATGGAGATCTCTGCATACAGCGCGGAACGGGAGATTTCCCTTTTCTTCACTGTAGTACGATCTTGGAGTTGGTATATTTAAGTAGCAGGGGTATGGGGGTGCAGGGGGGCGGTGCCCCCTGCAGAAACCTTTAAAAAGATGTTTTTTTTGTTTGTTTTTTTTTTTTTTTGGATTTGTTTCAGAATCTCGATATTTCAAAATATCAATCATATGAAATTCGATGTTTTGGAAATTCGGGATTCTGAGGTGAATCCATTGTTCCACAATTTCCAGTAATTTATATATAATTTGATACCTACCTTTTCTAAAATCCCACATTCAGTTCTTTTATCTCTCTTACAACACTGAGTATTTCAAATACAGTTGGTTTAGACCTTTGTTTTCATTTTATAGTTGTTGCTTTTTTGGCAGTCATATACTTAAACTTAACAATGCCTTTCTATGTCTAGACAATTCAGATCCTGTGCCCCAGCCCAAATAAATCATTTCCTTAGTTACACCCATTTGCTCAACCAATATTTCTGACACAGTACTATGTAGGGAATTTTAAAATTTGCCAACTCATTACACTCAAAATATATGTTCCCAGTCACCTTTCTTCCCCATCATATCTCCAACATTTGCTATATACTTGAGGAAAAATTATTTGAATTCTGCTTGAGATATAAAAATACCAGTGCAAACACTTCCAAGCAGAAATCCTAAACCTTCTAGACTCTTTTACATATTTAGGAGCTATATGTGGTTCCTCCTATTTGTTCCCTTATAAATTGCTTATCCAGTCTCTCTTCCCAATCTTTTCTCACCTTCTCTGATTTGATTCTTATAGTTGTCATGCAATATCTTATATGCCCTATTTATCCATTTTATAACAGCAGCTTCTGTTCAATTTTCAATTAAAAACTCTGCCATAGCAGGTCTTTCACTTAGGAATTCCCTATCCTTTTATCTTTGCCTGTACTCTGAGATCAAGCCCTGGTAGGGAAGTCAGTCTCTAGCCTGCAATCAAAATGTCTTAATGGACTTATATTATTACCTTTCCTGATTGAGTTATTTGTTACCACTATCTTGGTCCTTTGCCAGGTTTCTCCAGTAAGTTGAAGCCTCCTCTTGCCTATTTTTGTACCTCTACTTGTAGTCATCCATATTGGCAAATTCTCCTTTCTCCATTCTCTTATTGGCTTAGTTCTTAGAATACTTTTTTGTTACTTCATGCATAGAATATTCTATATGGTTATTTTTCTTCTTAAGGATCTGCATCCAAAATCTTAATCCCTTTATTTTTTTAGCTTTGCTTCATCATCTCTTTATACTTTGAATTATAAACCTACTTCTGTTGTGTATATGAATCTTTACTGTGTAGCTCCAAAATATCCATTTAAGTCAGGTAAACCTAAACCACCTTGTTCTATTGGAAGGGTCAACTTATGCCTCCATGACTTACAGATGTCAGCATCTTCCAAAATGAGGAGTGAATCCAGGAAGTGATTTTTGTTTAGACTCCTAGCATTAAGCAGCAGTACCTTGAGTTTATCAGACAGGATTTTGTTACGTCGGGAGGTTGGATATTTTGACTGCCTAAAAAAAGGCACAATAGGAGTGGCTAATGCCTTTGCCAGTATCCAAAAAGCTTAGAGTAGATAGGTCCACGCTATCTCTAGCAAAGCAGTGTGGCCTGTTGACCATGTTTTCCAAGGCTGACATATATTGGATCCCATTGGGCTGACACCAGAAGCTAAACCAGTTGTTAAAGCAATCTTTTTTTGTATTGTGGCATCATTCTTGGAGAAGGTAGAATACTTTGTATAGTCCAGAGAGATACACCTCAGGTCATTCACCCCATTATGGACTATGATGGTGTCATACTGGTACTTGTGATTGAGTGACTTGAGTGGTTAAGTGACTTGATGGATCCTGGTACCTGACAGACAGCTAACTGCAACCTGCTGCCTATCCAGCCTGGTGAGGGGAACATCTGTGTATCACACTTATGGAGTCTCTAATGCCCAACACATTAGGTTTTGTGGTGTTACGTTTTATGGGCTTATTTCTTGAAACACTGGTGTGTGTATGTGTTGTGGTTGTTTTTTTGCATTGTTGTGTGTGTAAGTGGCTTACATTTGGGAAGTCACTGACCTTTTGGTAAATTATTAGTGAGTACCTTTGTAGATGTGGCTTTGTGTGTTGTGTCCTTATTTAGTGGGGAAGTGATGTCTGTGTATGACGATAACCTGTTTGGCATTCAATCTGTCCTTATGTGAGAGTCTTGCCTCCAATTTAATAGTGTAACTACATCTCTCGTATAAAGTAATCATTTGTTTGAAAATCATTTGTTTCATGAGTAAGTGGTTGCCATTATACATGAGACAATTGCTACATTGCCTCAGGATGTCCATGTTCATCAGGCTTGGCCTATCCATGATAGCAGGTTCTTACTGTATGTTTTATTAGGGAAAGGAATGAGTTAATTTGACAGGACTTTGCTGGTAGCTCCAAGACTACAAGATGGACCTATATTGTGTGTGTAGGCTAAGATTGATCAATAAGACAACACACTGTTCAGTGTGTAACTGTGATGTTCCTAGAGCAGCAGAAAAGCTAGGAAGGGTTTCACTGGCACCTGTTAATGGAAAAACTGAGCTTCAAGGCTTTTGAATCTATACAAGACACTGCTAACTGCCGCTGTACTTAGAGCAGCACTGTGCAAATGCCAGGCTTAGATACGAGCAGAGAGAAACAAGTTTTAACTACCAATAAAGAAAGCACACAATAAGTCTTCCACCAGCAATCCCCAACTTGGACAGATTAGATGAGCACACTTCTGCCACAAGAGTGCTGAAAAAGCCTTCTTAATGTAGAATAGCTTATTTGGAGCCCAAGTGTAACAAGACCACAGAAACTACCTACATCTATCATACACTATAATACAGTGCAATTAACTACTTAAAACAGCAGTAGACAATACAGTTTTTTGTTATATAAAGTGCAGAAAAAAACAGCAGTTAACTTAAACTGCTAAAATACGGTCACAATTTATAAGAGAAGTACAACAAAATACTTATTTTTGTCTTTTCAATAATGGATTTCTCCAAGTGAAAGCAGATTCTCAACAATATGTATCAAAGTCGCCAAGCAACAAGCAGCTATGATTATCTATGCCAAAGCCAGTACAAACACAAGGTTTAAATACGAGAAAAGTGAAATATGTTTTAAGCTAACAATCAGGAAACCAAACAATAAGCCTTCCACCAGCAATCCCCAATTTGAACAGGTTAGATAAGCAAATTTCTACCATGAGAGTGCAGGAAAAAAATCCTTAATGTAGAATAATTGGTTTGGAACCTAAGTGTTACAAAACCACACAAACTACCTACAACAGCCCCACAACTATCAGATACAATGTAATACTGTAAATTAACTACTTAAATCAGCAGTAGACAGTACAGTTTTTGTTATATAAAGTGCAGAAAAAACAGCAGTTAAATTAAGAAATTGCTAAAATACAGTCACAATTTATAAGAGAAGTGAGCCAAAATAATTGTGTCTTTTCAGTAATGGATTGCTCCAGGCGGAAACAGACTCTCATCAATCTGTAGCAAAGTCATCAAATGACGAGCAACTCTAAGTTTCTATGTTTCCCTCCCCTCCACAAAACCATTCAATTTCTATCAATTTTGGCAACACCTTTGCTATTCTTTTTCCTAGTGTAGACATAAACACTCTGCAATTGTGGTTTAAATTTGAAATGGGTTTATATGAAATTGGGTCTGAAGGGTCTTTGCCATCTTTAGATAAAATCCACTAGAGCTTTCTTCCAAGATGTTGGTGCTTCTCTTCCTTTTAAAATACTGTTAAACAAAATTTTCCAGATCTTTATCACTTTCTTCACTCCTAATTTCCAAACTTCCACAGGAATGCCATCTGTCCTGGAGACTTTCCTGAAGATTGATTATGCATCATTGTTTATATCTCATCACCTCTATCTTAACTGCTAGTTGTTGAGCCTTGTCTACCTCTAATCTTGGCATAATTAAGTTTTCCGTAAATATTTCCATTTGTTCTCTTTCTTGACTCCCACATTTCTCTTTATACACATTTTTGTAAAATTTCCAGAATCACTCTAACACTCTATGAGATCTCTGGTTATTTTTCTTGTTATAGGTTCCCTAATTTTGGCAACAACCCATTAAACTTTCTGTTGCCAAGTCATTGTGCTAAAAGTTTTTTATGCAGATGCTTGTGTTCTCTTTAGCACTCTGCATTTGTTCCTCCTCTTGTTCTGTCAGATACCACTTATTATGCAACACTTTAACCTTTGTCAGCCCCCTGAACAATTTATGTTACTTCTTAACCATATCTCTTTCATTTCAACCCTATTTTTAAACTCCATTTTCTTTGGATCTCCATCACTATCTACAACTTCTGAAGAGATTTCTGTCTTCCCTAATAACTCTTGAATAATTTCTGCTATCCATTACTTAAATTCTTCTCTTTTTAACAGGTAGGTGGAAAACTACCACTGTCTTATTTTTAATTCATTAGCTTGCATTTTTGTCTAAGTTTTTATTGGTGCATGATCAGAAATAGTTATTGGATAAATGTCAAAGCTTTCAAATGAATGCACATGTTCCTGTGAAATTTAATTTTTAACTAGTCTAGCCCAGTTACTGTACCTTGGGGAATAATATACAAATTCTATCCCAGCTTCTATTGCTGAATTCACAAAAAAAATGCCCCAAATTGATGGCTGCATGTACAGTCATTATCTAACCTAAAATTAAGGTTATTCATGCTAAAACATGCTACAGCCTGTGGTCCACTTATACCAGCTGCTGTCTGTTCTTTTCTTATCTTTCTTCCCCTCCCAGATATGAAAGCTGTACTTTAATATATTTAACACATACAACAGTCACTGAAAAGACCCCTACATTCAAAATACCCCTAACTGCATGCTACACAAAACCATTTTACTGTGTGCAACATGTAGTTTTTAAAGATACAAATACAAAAAAGAAAGAGTAGTGAACTATATTTAAAAATGTAGAGTGCAAATAGTTATGTTACAGGAGACACGTTTGGAAAGAATTGAACATGTGAATTTGATAAAGAAAAGTTTTCAGAATGGTTATTCAGCGGAATACCTGGGACAAAGGAGAAGAGGAGTACTTATATTAATTACAAAAGGAGCTCTAACAGTGATAGAAGAGAATAAAAAGATAATGGTGGATTTGTAGTGCTAAGAGTCTACTAGCAAGGGAGGAGGATTACACTGTCATGTATTTATATTCCACCTAAAACTGAGCTTAAGAAAATTCTGGGAGAAATAATCAGTTTTCAGCAAGGAATATTACTTGTAGATGGGGGCTGGAATGGGATTTGCAGCAGTGAAAATGTGTCTGTGGGGTACAGAAGGGAAAGTATAACAAAGAAGTGTAGATTTTTGAAGAAATTTAAGAAAATATTTGGCATGGAAGATGTGAATTCAGTAACAGGAGTTCAGAGTGAATTTACATATTATTCCCCAAGATAAAAAACTGGGCTAGGCTAGACAGAATTTCCATTTCACAAGAGCATGTGCATTTAATTGGAGGTCTTTATATACAAACAATAAATATTTCAGATCATGCTCCAATAATTAAAATAAAAGCACAGGGTAATGAAATAAAATGTGACACTAGCACTTTCCCATCTATCGGTTGAAAAGAGAGGAATTTAAGGAATGGGTAGTGGAGATTATTCAGAGCTATTAGACAAGATGGAAATTTCTCATGAAAATGTAGCTAATGAGTGGGATAAAATTAAGGTGGAGTTTAAATATATGGTGGAAGTAAAAGAAAGGGTGCTATGGTTAAGAAGTAACAAGAATTATTTAGAAGGACTGACAAATGTTAAAGTATTGCAGAATAGGGGCAATCTCACAGAACAAGAAGAGGATCAACTGCAGAATGTTAAGCAGAAAATAAGAAATTACCTCAATAATATGCATGAGTTTAGAAAGATTGCTGTTAAGCAACTGTTTTTTGATAACACTGGAGCACAAAAACTTTTAGCGCAAAGATTCAAGCAACATAAAGTAGAAAGGTCTATCACCAAGCTTAGGGAGCCTGTAACAAGGAAGGTAATGGGATCCTGTAGAGGTATTAGAAATATTTCGGATATTCTATGAAAGTCTATATAAAGCAAAGAAATATGTAGATCAAGAAAAGATACAAATGGAAATGTTTATGGAAGAAATAAATATGCTAAGGTTAGAGGTACATGAGGCTCAATTACTAATGGTTAGGATAGGAGGAGAGGAGATAAAAATTGTGATGTATAACCAAGCTACAGGAAAGTCCCCAGGAATAGATGGTATTCCTATGGAGGTTTAGAAGCCAAGAGGGAAAAAAACTAATAGAGATCTGGAAGGTTTTGATTAACAGAATTTTAAGAGGAGGAGAAGTACCAACATCCTGGAAGAAAGTGGTGGGAGTTATAATACCTAAAAAGGGTAAAGATCCATCTGATCCAGCTTCATACAGACCTATTTCAATGCTAAACCATGATTATAAAGTGTTTATCTATAATGGCTAAAAGAATGACAAAAATAATGCCAAAATTGATAGATATGGATGGACCAATGTGGTTTTGTGGAGGGGAGGCAAACGTGACAACATTAATAGAATACTGATGATCCAGAGGGAAGCAGAATGTAAGAAATAGACACAGGTAACCTGTAAATGGTTCATCTCCCAGGCCCATGCTTACACATAACAAGGATATCAGAACTTGTCAGAGATTTGGGATGCATAGTTAGGCATAAAAAGGCCCTTGTGGTTGTTCGACTAGTAAACACCTATAAACCTATAAAATACCATTGTTGTTGGTGGGTCTAGATGCAGAAAAAGCATTTGGCAGAGTAAGCTGGGCCTGTATGACCAAGGCAATGGAAGCATTTGCATTTCCTGAAAAAAATATAAGGTTGATTAGGAGGATATATGAGGGATTGGAGGTGAAAATTAAAGTGGGTGAGGTCCCTTCTGATAATTTTTGCTGAGCAGAGGAACCAGGTAGGGGTGTCCTCTTTCCCTTTTGTTATTTGCTTTATATTTAGAACCGTTGGCAAAGAAAATAAGGGGCTCAGAAATTCAAGGATATAATTGTTATGGTAGTCAAGAAAAGCTGTCTCTATTTGCATATTGTATTATTTTATACCTGACAAAACAAACCAGAAAGAGACATTGCAGTGTTGTGGAACATTCTGAGGCAGTTTCAGATCTTTTTGGGATACAAAATTAATGAAGCTAAAACAAAGGCAATAGTGGTAAATTATGTACCCACACACAAATTGGTTCAGCAATATCTTTATTTATGGGGACATGATAAAATGAAGTATTTAGGAGTATGGATTAAAATTATTCTGGTGTGGCAGATAAGGATATATTGGAAGAGACTAAACAAAAGATAATACAACAACTGGGAATATAGAAGCTTTGCTACATGGATATGGATAGTAAGATACAGTCAAAATGTTTTTAGTCCCTTTAGTCTTATGTACAGGTCAGACATATTTTTATCAACCAGAGGAGAAGTTGTGGTTTGTAATTACTAAAGAGATGAAGGACTTTATCTGAGAGAGGAAGATGGCAAGAGTCAAGTGGGATAAGCCAATTCTTCTAGTAGCGCAGGGCAGATTGTGATTGCCCAATTTGAAGGGTTATTTCAGAGGTACACAGTTAAGGCTCCTAAACAGAGCACAAGCAGAAAACTATAATTCAAATTGGAAATGGATGATATTGAAATGGAGGCGAAGCTTGAGAAACAAGGAGAGACTGAGATTTTGGATGCAGGCCTTTAAGGAGAATAACAAGAATAATATAGAATACTATATCCATAATGTAGCAGGAAGTATTCTAAGAAGTAAGCCAATAAAGGAATGGGAAAAGGAAATTCTGATGATAGGGATGACTCCAATTAGGGATATAGACAATAGGCAAGAGGGGGCTGGAATTTATTAGAGAAAACTGGCAAAGGAACCAAGGTATTGGGAGCAAATAAATAGAGAAGGAAAAATGATAAACTAGGAAGCTGCCAAGAATGTATGTGAACTGCAGGTTACAGATTGCCTTCCCTATCAAGGATTAATATCAGAGTATAGGCAAGGTGAAAGAAGTAGGGGGTCCTTATCAAAAGACCAGCACTGGTAAGAGTTTTAGTAGAATATAGAACAGAAGCTGCCATTAAAAAGGGAATAATCTGTAGAGCATATAAAATATTGCATAACTATAAGAATCAATCAGAGGAGGTTAGAAAGGATTGGGAAGAGAGATTGGATAAGCAATTCACAAAGAAACAATGGGAAGCTATATGTATGTCTCCCAAATATGCAGCAAAATCTAGAAGATTTAGGATTTTTGCTTGGAAATGTTTACATAGACATTTTTATACCCTGAGTAGACGTCAGAGAATATTTATTCAGGTAGCCAGCAAATGTTGGAGGTGTGACGGGGAAGAAAGTGGAAATTGGAAACATATTTTCTGGGAGTGCAGTGAGTTGGTGGACTTTAAGGATTCTCTGTGGGATGCACTGATGGAGATGCTGGGTAGGCAGATTGGTGTGATGGGGAGATTATTTTTCTGAGTTATGATACAGAATTGGAATTGCCTAGACATGGCAAGACCTTGCTCTCTCTGTGGTGGCTGCCAAAAAGCAATTACCAGAAAATGGAAATCAAATTCTAAACCAACTATATCAGAAGTTGTGAATCTAGTAACAGAGATAAAACAACTGAAATTGAGATCTTTAGAAAAAGGTAGGAGCAAGCTATACAGGAAAAATGGGAATTGTGGGAATAATACATACAAGGAGGAATGAGGTTTAAAAGAAGGCAGGACTTAAATGAGGTATGTAATGTTTGACAAGATAGTTGGGTAGATTATGGATGATGTATAATGTCTGCAGCTGGGAATGTGTCATTATGGTTTGCAATGTAAAATGCTTGCAACTAGTATTGTGTCAGTGTGTTTTGTTTTCATTTATATAAATGTATGATTGCTTGTGCCGTAAGTGATGGTTTAATGAAGATGTTTCTTGTTTGAAAAAGGGGTCAGGAATTGAATAATTTATGTAATGTTGCTTAGGTTATATGGGATATCACTATATATGTGAAGCATAATGTTTATTAATTTTAAGTTGTTAATATAGTTTGATTACTTTTATATAAATGTAAATGTGCCTATGTCACAAGTGATAATTCAATAAAGGTGTTTAAAAAAATGACTTTTATCTTCCGGGAAAAACACTATGAAGACATCTGGATACAGCAGCGTGAACCTCAAATCTGCCTCTCGACATTATGTGATTGCTGGGATAAATTTGCTTCTCTTCTGCCTAGTGTACAATGAATAATGGTTTTCTGCAAATAAGGTGCTGTCTCCAGTTTCTAATACTTTGACCTTCTGCCACAATTTTGTCAGGATCAAATATTTCTGCTGGTTTGATTGTGTCTTTACTAATATAGTTCTTGGTTGCTTTCTCATGGCCAGTTTTGGAGTATACACTCAATGAGCCCTTTCAAGTAAAAAAAATCCTGCTGTGGAACACCAGTCCAGTTGCTTATTTGTGCTTTAAAATGCAATATTTTAAACCCTTCTTCTTCTGTCACATTCAGACAATGTTTTATTTATTGAAAAGACCACAAAAGCAGCAAAATTATCAGCAAACAACCAGAACAAATTTCAGTGAGTCCCAGCTCTACTTTCCTAAAAGTTTATTAAACTCAGTCCAATTTCTCTTATTCTTTCTCTAGCGCCTTGGCCACAGCCTTTACAGAGTAAAACATTTGTTACTTCTAAAAAATTCACAATATATACAAAAGGATTAATTAATTCAATCAAACAATTAATCAATTTAAACACATAAATTAAAATATTTAAAGTTACAACATTAAATAAGACTCTGCCAGTTACATTCTTTATTTAATCCATATGGAGACAAAGTGCCATACTTCATAATCAAAATTGATTCTTTCTGTCTCAATACATTTTTTTGGTATTCCATATTATTAAAATGTAATGGTACATGTTCCAGTATAGTAACTTTCATACAATCTGTATTACCATGATGTTCAATGTTAAAGTGCTCTGCAAGAGGACTATTGATTTTTTTATTTTTCACATCTCTAACATGTTCCTTAATTCTATCTGCTAACGCTCTCTTAGTTTCACCAATATAATATTTATTACAAGGACAAAAAATAGTGTATATTATTCCTCTGCTTAAACACGAATATTTAGCTCTAGTAGTAAAGTTTTTCTTATTAATTCTCTCCACTTCAGTAACTATATATTTACAGATAGAACAATTACCACAAGGAAAAGTTCCTATTAAATTGGTATTAATTAACATATTAACTCTGGGTTCTTTATATATGCTGTGTACCAAAAAATCTTGAAGGTTTTTACCTTTTTTATAGGATATAACCAACTTGGTATTTTTTAATAGAGAAAAAATAGAAATAGAAAAAATAAGAGAAATTGGACTGAGTTTAATAAACTTTTAGGAAAGTAGAGCTGGGACTCACTGAAATTTGTTCTGGTTGTTTGCTAATGTTTTATTTATGTCCACATCAGATTTTTGCAGTTTTATCAGTTCATCTAAATGGCTAGATGAAGCTTCTTCTATTGTTTTCCAGCCTTTTTTTGTTTGAATTGATACATTCCTTCTGTGTTTCATTTATTTTAATCACCTCTGAGTACATTTGATGTATTTTTCCTCTGAATTACTGGAAGCCATATATTGAACCAAAGCTGAAGCTTTAACTGCCTTTTGCTGAACAGCTGCAGAATCCATTCCAGATGTATTTTCTCTTCACCTTTTCTGGCTGATTTTCTTTCAAGTTTTCCAAATGTCTTCTTTGCTGGCATCCAACATTTTCAATGGCAATCTTTTTTTCTCATTTTTTTTTCATAATAGGAGAGCTGAAGTTATGCAGTTGATCGGTTTACAGCCATCATGGAAGTCCAGCCTCAGTAGTCTCTTGAACCCATTGATTTCTTGTGAAAAATAAATGTCTCACATAAGGTAATCTCCTTTATGGTTCATAATATATCTAGAATTTACTTTTTCAGTACTGAAAGGTTGTGTTTTTCTTCCTCTTTCAAAATCTTAAATATGGAAATGGCTTCCTTATCTATGACATAAAAAGTACAATGGATTAATTCTGGTATCCCCTCAAAGCCACTGTTAGTGAGTTACTGCTCAAAATATTGAATCTAGGGCTTCCATTTTCTGATTTATTTGGGGCTTCAAAGACATTGCTGGATGTAGGGTTAAAATTTGAAGAAAATCTTGAAAAAATGCTTCAGCATCCTACTTGAGTGAATTTGTATTGAAGTACAGAATTCAGATTGACTCTGTGGTTTAAATATTTTTGCCAAATCAAAAAAAGATAAGTGGAAGTGCAGTTATAAGCTTATTTATGCTAGTGTTATGTCTAGAAGAGAAGTATCAGCTACAGAACATCAAGACCAAAAAATTAAACTTAACCATATTTAGTCTCTTTAGTTCTGACACTATGTCTGAACTGTAGGAGAAAGAACTTGGTTAACAGTTTAGGACAGCACATGCAGGCATTAATTACATGGTGATGCACAAGATGCTTCCACCACAACCTTTTACTTCAAATTGTAGACCTCACACTGGTCACAAAACTGACACCCAGACCTACTTGTAATCTTAGAGGATTCCTTACCTAATTTGTGATAAGTAGTTCATATTTCTGGAGAAGTAAATTACCTGGAGGGCTGTCTTGCTGTCTATCCAGTCCTCTCCTGAAGCTTCAGATTTATGATCCATAGTTGGTTAGTTTTTCAAACTTAAGGCACTCCAGAGATTGACTAGATTGCTGCTTAGGAACATGCCCCTCCTCCTTTGTGCTTGATGCAGCAGGACAAAGGGAAGACAACTCTGGACACATTCTCTCTCATATGGTCAGAAAGATTTTGTATATATTCCCACCATCCCTGATGAGTCCATGTTTCATCAGAAACTTCAAGGATGGAAGACAAAAAGTTTTATTGCCCCACTGTTGCTGAGAAGGGTGTAGTTTCAAGCTCTTAATACTCCTAGCAATGTAGGAATTATTAACAAACAAAGCCAAGGATATACTCCAAAGCTGTGGCAACAACTGGCTCCATCTCAATGCCCGTTTGATTATAGTTATGTAAACTTCTTAATTCAACATACATTATAGAAGCTGCTAGGAGGTCTTTCATCCAGCAAGCCCCTGCCTACATGTAGAAGATTTTCTTAGTTTGGGTGAACAAGTACTATGATACCCATTAATTTGGGCATCATTTTATTCCATGGTAAAGTTGTACATATCCAATATCTCTGCACACCCTGAAAGTCTGAACTGTGACCTAGTAATGGCTAATAAAGTAGTTCCTTAAGGGAGTACTGCATCCCCCATGAATACCCTCACCCATTTTCTGGGACTTGAACTTCATGGTTGGCTGGTTTGCCTTTACATTGTTGTAGTCTGCTAACTAAGCAGTGATAAAGTCTTTGGTGTGACCATCCTCTTTGCTTGTAGACTCTTGGAGATTTAGGCCCTTACATTTAGGGAACTTTATTTGGTCTTTCACAAATATGAAATATAACTCTGGATGAACACACATTTTTTTCTGAAAGTGGCTTTACAATTTACCCTAAAGCAGTGTTTGCATCCTCTAATTTTATTCTCAGTACCAAAAGGGCCCTTTGCACTTGGATGTATGCCCACAGCTCAGGTGTTAAATGAAAAATGTTGCATGAATTTATGAAGATGGACCAGTTATTTATCTGTTTTATACCTCAGAGGGAAGGGTTAGCAGTTGGCCAAGCCAAATTTTCCAAGTCAATTACCATCTGAGGTATATTTCGTCATTAAATGGCTAAACGCAGGCTGGTTGATGCTGCTGTCAAAGCTAAGTCTACTAGAGGAGTGGCTGACTTCAGTGATTGCTTTAAAAGTATCTCCTTTACAAATAGATGTCATACCACTTAGTCTTCATTATATTCTTTCACCAAACATTTATTTTCTTAGTTGAGATATGGACCTCTTTTGGAGAAACTATGTGACTTAGCCTTCTGAGCTATATACTTGTGTTGCCCTTTGGCTCCTTTCACCCTAGGAGTTACAGATTGGGATTTAACCCCACCAAGGATGGTGGTCCTGTATGCTAAATGTAACAGATACTTTTAAGTGTATCAGCAAACCTATGGAAGACAATCCTTGCTGATTCAAGAACAGTCTTTATCCATCCCTATATAGAGAGTGCTATTTCTTTCACCAAACTTGTCTTTTGCAGTTCCGTGTAAGTCAGGCAAGTATATACTTGTGTATTACTTGATTAATAATACAGCTATCAAATCTTCTTATATAGCATTTTATTTTTCAGGAAGGTGCTTGCTAGTGGCATAAAGTGAACTGGTGATCCTGGGAAGGGGGTATGCCTATATACCTAGAGCATAATATGCCATGGTGTGCATTGATATCTATGTGTACTTACTCCTGAATAAAGAACTTCTCTGTTTTTCACTGAGTGCTTATTGACACAGAAGATGAGCCCACCAAAGCACTTGTCAAGGAAGATCATTTTGTAGATCAGCTGATATTGTAAGAGTTTGTCTGTTTACCACTGTACTTTAGTGGATGCAAGACAAATTCCTTTTATAGTTTAATTTACATGCTGGATGTCTAGAGTGTTTTTGATCAACTGTTTGTAAGCCATACATTTGGATCTAGGATTAGTTCAGCATGTATAGCAGTATTATTAGCTATATTCTTATGACTGCAATATAGTTTGGCATCTACTTGGTTAACGTGGGATTTTAACTGATGGGGGTATCTGGAAATGCTAATAGCATTTTTTACACTCTGAAGGGAAACACATTTTCATACTGCTTTTACATCTGTGCCTTTTTTCCATTGACATTTTTGTTTTAATTAACACAGTCTTTTTAGTATAATTTTATACTCAGGAGGTTTTTTCCAGTTTATTCTTTTCTTTAACCCATCCTGTCATGCTCACAGCTGCTGACTACAGCACAGTACAGCACAGTGGTATGGAAAGGATGTAAATGTTTGTTTGTGTCTTTCGGCTTTTCCCGGTTAGGGGTCGCCACAGTATATTGTAAAATAAATAATGGCACTTTTGGCACACACACTGCAGTACTTCTAAACTGCTGTGCAAAAGCTATACACAAACTGCAAGGAGTATGTTGGATAGTAAGCTTTCTGTATCACTTGAAACATTGCCACATTCTGGTTATTACAGCCTGTAGATGGCTGAAGGTTATCATTAACAAATCTCTTGTATCAAGTGTCACTACCCACTGATGACCAAGGAAGAGAAGCACCTAAGCATCTTAGTCTCCTTGGGTAAAGTAATTCTGGTGGAGCTTTGGTTTACATTACAAAAAATGTCACATCTGAAAAGAAGCAGCAGTTTGACTGTTATACAGTGTCATATTAGGCTTCTTCAGAATACTTTTTCCAAATTCATTTGACCTATTAGGGGTGGGGGAGTTGGGCATTTGGACAGAGAGCAATAGGAGCTGCCATAATAATTTGTGGTATGACCAACAGCTCCTCAGGTTATGGATTTCAAGATCTTGACAGTTCACTGGAAGGAATATGAGACATCGTAAGAACAGTAAAATACCATTGTGGTCACTGGATGTGGAGAGAATGCTAATCTTCTTCTGGAGAAACAGAACAAGATTGCTAAATGCTTGCTTTGCCTGCATCTGGCAAGATGACATTATTAAGCTTTTACACTGTGAGAAAAAAAGTTTCTTGCATAAAGTGATCTCTTCCCCGTTCTGAAACATAATCTTAGCACCATAAATATGAACTGTTACCTTTAAAAATACATGTGATAGATGAGCTAGAGCAGTCAGGAAGACCAAGCACTTTGATAACACTGACAGAATGATTGTAGTTTCCCTAGCAACACATGCAAACATTCAGTCACTTACCCTTTGGAATATACTTTAAGTTAACATTTACTTTACTCTGCTTATACTTGGAGATATGTACATTTCCCAGAGGAAACATGCAATTCCATCTGGTAAACATTTCTGCAAAACTCTGTCTCTTCTATGTTTTGGGAGTAAACGTAATCAGAGTTGTACATTTTAAGTGCTTTATAATGTCTTCTATTTGTTCTTTATTGCTTTATAGTGCATCAGTATGTGGACACTCTGTAGATTAATGGTGTTTGCTTTGTCACTGTGGAAGAGCTGAATTCTTACTTTTAATGTAATGGAGGTAAATGTCGCTTGCTGTCTGGCAAATATGTAGAGGGTGTTATATTGTAATATTGTATATTGTATTCGTTCTTAGCTCTACCAAAGAAAGCAAAACTAGGTAAACAAAAAAACGAGCAGGCAATGGATTCTTTGACACTTTATTAACGTTAGCGCTTTCACTGACACAAATGCATCAGCTTCTTCAGACTGAGTAAAAAAACTCACTTACAGTCTCCCACTTTAAACATTCGCTTTAAAGTCAGAGCCAATAAACAAGTGGCCACAAACATGATGTCATCTTGCAAGTTCTTAATTAAAGCAATATTACCATTTTTAAAAAAGGTTTAAATTATGTACGCTACAAAAATTACTTCTGGTAAAGAAGTAGAAAACCTTTTCTACCATTTCTCTAAATTCCCTGTTAAACACATTCTTCCAAGAATCAATTATTCTAAGACCCTAAGTCTTATTCATTTAAAACACATAATAAATTATTAACACTCGTATTATACAAATGCATGTAAAGATGTGTACAAAACACTAATACATTATGCACCATAACTAACCTAAACTACCTAAGCATATATTATTAAGTTTTTTAAAAACCTAAATAAAAACAAAAAAAATATATATATATAATATATATATATATATATATATATATATAAATCAAATTAGTACCAAAATCCCACATCATTATGTTATTTCTAATACTTGACACAAATTATGTTAGCTAGAAAAAAATCCCAATAAAATTTAAATTAATACAAGGTAAGCAGCCATTTCCTAAACTCAAACCTGTTTATGTATACACAACAG
This sequence comes from Protopterus annectens, assembly GCF_019279795.1. NCBI lineage: Eukaryota > Metazoa > Chordata > Ceratodontiformes > Protopteridae > Protopterus > Protopterus annectens. The sequence continues at coordinate 281,491,053 of NC_056736.1, read as the reverse complement.
AAACTTCATCAAAAGGGAAACATGTATATAAAACCCATTCCTACCTAGTAAGGGCCTTCAATTTTAATAAACATTTAATGGATAAGGCCTCATTTAACCCAGGGAAAATGTGCACTGCTGTTCAGATCTGCCATTCCAACTCTGCCTCTTCCAATTTAAGTTCCCAAGGCCCTCCTATCTGTTTGAACTCCATTTGTTGCAGCACCACAAACATAAAACAGTGGGTAGGGAAAACTGAGGTATGTCTAGCTAAAGCATTTGTATTAATTTTATTGTTAATACTGTACTGAGAAAGAAAGCAAAACAACTGAAGTTTCAATATTGGGGCATCCCCATGTTACTAATTATTTACAAGGGACAATGTCTAGGTTCAAGTAGTGTATAGAAACATTCAGTTTCTGAACTGTATTCCATTTCCCTCTATGTTACTAGGAGACTTGACTTGGTTTAATGCCATCCTGAATGATTACATAGAGTGAATGCCTTTTGAGAATCAAGTCTTCATAATACCGTACAAGTAGAAATCAGACCTCTCAATTGTCCCTGTTTTGGAGAAATGTTTTTATTTTCAGGTCTGATTTAGGATGCCCCTATTTTTTTAATGTCTGTCCCTATTTTCAGGCTTAATTTACCTCCTCACACAATTTTATGAACCTCCCTCATCACGTGTAAATTTTGAAGGTGTCTAGTACACAGAAAACCAGACTACATGACCAACATACTATTGGCAACAATAATTTAAAGCAAGAGGACACACATCTTACAACTTTTTTTTTCTGAAATTAAAATAAATGACCTAGTGTGGTAGAATTTTTGATACGGTTCATTGAAGTCTGGAGATTTTACACAGTCTCTTTGATATTGTACTTATATTTTCCATCATTTTTGTTAGTCTGTTTTTTAAATATGTTTCTGTGTAGTATTCCTCATTTCTACTGGAAGTGGGAAGAGATATGTACTATTCAGTATTCAGTTTTTATGCTAATTAGATGTCTGGGTTTTTAGCTAGATGATTCTATTTTTCAAGGGCTTCATATTTTTAATGTCTGCAGATTGAGAAGTATGAGTAGAATACAGTAGTTTTCTGACTTATCAAAATCTAAATCATCTTACAGTGTTGCACATTGCTGACATTCAAAAAAAAATTAGTAATCAGACAGTATGCCAGTTTGCCTTATGGAAAGCACCAGGTAAAGGAGGAACAAGGATTTGACAATATCAAATGTTGAGTCATTGAGTTTGTTAGTTTTACTTTGCTGAAATTCATATGGTCAAGACCAAGTAAGTGACAACTTAAAACATTGAAAACTAACTAAAAAAATGGAAACAGAGTTTCTGCAGGGGGCAAGCCCCCATGCATCCCCCACACCCCCTGCTAATTTTATATACTAACTCTGAGATCACACTATAGTGGGGAAAATGGCACATTCCCTGATTCCCACTGTACTTTGACCTTCATGAAATTCCATTTCCATTTATTAGTTAGTTTTCAATATTTTAAGTTGCCAGTCATATGGCCATATGAATTTTGGCAAAGTGAAATTTGGTACTTGCGTATTATTGCAACCACATGTCAGCATTCATCATTTGATGCAGGAATGAGTCATTCAGTTTCCGCGGGAGTTGCCAGGTTAAATAAGTAACTGTCTGTGACATTGGGGTTTGACTGTTTCATGATTGTAAAGAAACTGTAACAATTGACTTTCCCAACCACAACGGGAATGTATATGGCAGCCCGATTGTAAATGCTTCCTGCCTGTCAGTTGTCATGAAATGCGAAGGAGTATAACATAAACGTGCATTTCCTCTGGTATTTGTATTCATTTATTTTTGTAAACCTTCTATAAAAAATGTGGATTTTTTTTTCATAAAATCGGGAAATAGCCTTTGTGTGTAAGTGACAATGCTACAGACAGCTTCATCCCAGCAAAGTCTTTGGACAGTGCTCCTTCTACCGCTTAGCTTAGTCCCTGTAGCTGTCGGTAACCCCTGCTTACTTTTTGGAACTGCACACTTCATTGTTCAAAACTGTACACCCTTCTGAGAGGGAGACACAATGTCCTCAGCCCCATGTCATTCTTGAAAAAGTGAAAGATCACATTCCCCTTTTCAAAACTGTACCCGGTGTGAGTCTCCCGTCTGACTCAGTGATGGCTTTCAGGAACTAATAGCATTCCATGGGAAATTACACAAAATGGCTGTCCCGGCTGTGAGATGAGCTCTCATTCTCCATGTCCAGAAGTTTTATTTTTCTGTCTCCTGTTGTTTATGTGTGTCTGTCTATGTCAGTAACTCCCATTGTCATTTCCTCATGTAGTTTGGGAGGTGCTGTGAAGTGGATGACCAAGATGTTGCAACCATGACCCGGTGTGGAAAGTGGTTGTGATAATACGTAAGTACCTAAAATTTTGATAAACTAACAGAAAACCAAATAATTGGTAATGGACTTCATCAGTATGGTAGGGCACAGGGAGAAAGAGAGAGGATTATTGGCAGCATGAAACAAAAAACAAGGGCCAGGATTCAGAAACAACCCAGCCACAAGTGATAAGTCCTGCAGCAAAAATGGTCATTCCATCCGAGTGACGGTTCCAGGTGCATCTGCAGTTAACTCCTACTGATGCCTCTAGGCGTTGAATATTGTTTGTTCATATTTGCATCAATAATTCCAAAACCATGCTATGTTCAAGTTTTTAAACAATTTCATCTTAAAGCTTACATAATGGCAAACTCGACTACATTAATATTTGACCTCTGTCTAGTGCAGGGAAATAGATATTAACTGTTATTTTTATGATGTTAATTCATATAGCCATAATTTTCACATTTTTCAAAATATCTCAGCACTCAAGTAACACAGCCTCTTATGAAAGCTCTCAGCTAGATTAATAAAATGCTGTTGACAATATGTGTGTAACATGAGTGGTTGGAGAGTTATTTTAAGTTGTTTACAAAATATTACAAATGTAATAGTTACTGTGTTTACTGTGGCTTATAAAATTCAGTTTAAGACCTAGAACCTAAAGAATACTGCCGTTATAACAATAGTTTGTGCTGAAAGGTTTGCCATTTATACTTCTTTCATAATCCCTGTGGTTCCAGAGATATGAACATTTGTTCGAAATGTGAGGACATAATTTGATTCTGTTAAAAGGCTTAAGCTCCGCCTATTGGAAGTTACAGTGCAAACTTCCTGAGCTCCATTGGAGTGAATAGACATGATTGTGATTAACAGCGATTCACAGACACATTAGCCACAATGAGGAAATTCCTCATTATTGCCTAATATGTATGTATCTGAATCACCTGGTGATTAATGCAAGTACTAAGAAGTGCTTTGCTGCCGAGATCACCGCTGGTGACCAATGAATCGTGTTGGCACAGGAGCCTTCCTCATCCTCATATCTCTAAATTGTCCATGAATTTACAGAACATCCCTGATGTTACCTATTAAGATTTTCCCTGCCTCTCATAAGCAATGGATCATTACAGTCAGCATTGTGATGTGAGACCTGTTACTCTATTAACTTAAGTGCCAGAGTAATAATTTGAAAATCTCCCTGATGTTCTTTAGTGTTCCTACTGACTTTGTTCAGAAATCCTGAGTATGGCCTCACCCAGTGACACCCCCTTCCTCCTCAAATATTCCTAATTTTATGGAGCATCCCTGATGTTGCCCTTTTCCTGTTCTTGTAACTCATGGAACAATAAAGTCACTCAATAATGCCAAACATTAGTGGTTTCATTCCTGTTCAGAAATAATATCATGATTTCAAAACTGTAGCACGTTACCTTTTTAACTAACTTACAGCAATATTTAAAAAAGTGTTCTGGTATCTAGACTCCATCCCTGTATTACAGATAGTGCTCATTATTGTAGGCGGAATTGAAAGGTATGGAACACATATTCAGTGTACATCAGTCAAGCCCTCCAAACCTGATCACACTCATAGATGCACTCATTGGTTCACCCATAGACGCACACACACACACACACACACACACACACACACACACACACACACACACTACCCTGCACTATGTATCCCCTAAGTAACCCCACCCCCCCCCACTGCAACCACTCAGGCACTTAGACATACACATATATCTGAGACCACTCATACCTCTACATACATTGATAAAAGCAATTACACATGTAGATACATGTATACACACACGTTGCCACCACTACCTGTCCACAAAACTCCCCAGCATTTGACTCTGTGGTCTCTCCCATTCAAAATAATGGGTGAATGTAAACTTTTTTCTTTGTTAATTAGCACAGCTGGCAGTGGTGATTTACTCAGCTGAGTGGTTATATGAATCACTTGGGGCTGCATAAATCATATACTACAGGCATTTCTGAGGGAAAGCATACAAGTCATTATCATATGTCTCGTCCAGAATGCCTTATTTACATTTGCAATAAACCTGAGGGATAACCCACCATGGTGCTAAACCTCCTGGTTTAAAAGCACCATGGTGAGGCTGTCTCTGAATCAGAATTGGCTGCTGGCAGCAATGTTTCTGAATCCCAATGAAGGTGTAAAAATGAATAATGAAGGATAACAGTTTGCCTAGCCAAAAGGCTGTCTAGGCTTTATTTATCCTTGCTTTCCACTTTATATCCTTCTTGATGCTGAAAAAACAGAGCTATTTCTGTGGTGTTTGACATAGCCATTTGGGTCTCTCTATTGAAATGTTGGCACTAGAAATACCAAGTGCCGATATGTTGGGGAAAAAAATGCCCGAAAACAACATAGAAGACCAAATCTCAAAAATTCTTCTTCTCCTTTAAACTTCTTTTTATGGGGGGGGGGGGGGGTCACATGTCTCGTGTATTCAAATGAGACTGAGGCTGGGTATGTGTTCAAGTCATTTATTATACATGCACACATCAGGAGCTGTAACTTGTACATATACTTCATATGCCTACTGAGTACTAGCTGTCTGGTTACTTCTAACACACAAACAAAATGGAAAAATTGTCAAAAGTAAACTGATAACCAAAAATAAGGTGCTGGAAGGTTCACCAGAATAAAATCCACTGTTTTATTGATCGCACACAATATTAAAAAAAACGTAAAGCACATCCAGAACACATTAACTGTATCACTGCATTTTCATCACAAAAAACTTCTTCAGATGAGCATACCAACTTCTGAAACCCCTTTATATACAGAAATATTTGTGACAAAAACGCGGTGATACAGTTAATGCGTTCTGGATATACTTTACGTTTTTAATATTGTGTGCGATCAATAAAACAGTGGATTTTATTCTGGTGAACCTTCCAATGCCTTATTTTTGGTTACTTCTAACACACACATGTGCATCTCCATTCAAGCTTACACTCACACTGACTGACTACACAAAAATGGCACTGATCTTGCACATGCTCAGTAACGTATATGCATGTGCTGTCTAGCTACAGTGGCTGATCTACATTCTCCCTCTTTAATTTTGTTCAACTTTGCAAAATACAATGACTGACATTTTCTCGAACGTTGAGCCTTAACCACTCTATTGTTCTTTACTTTTGGTACTAACAATTGTTTGGTGATTGGAAGAGTTGTTCATGTCCGTCTGGGCATCAATCTTTGAACAGGTGAACCAAGCAAGTTGTCACGAGGAATGTTTCTGAGATCGAGTAAGTTAAGGAAAACATCGGTACTATCCTGTTTGTATTTCTCCAACAAGTGCTTTGCACTCTGAGCTAAACCATTGGCTTGTGGATACTCAGGACTACTGGTAACATGAACAAAGTCCCAACACTCAGAAAATTTCTTGAACTGCTGACTAGTAAACTGTGCACCATTGTCAGACATGACTTTGTGTGGACTACCATGGACAAAAAAAAAAAGTCTCTTCAATTTCATAATAACTGTTCTAGACATCAAGTTAGGGAGGAGGTCAATTTCAAACCAATTTGAATAAGAGTCTGCTAACACCAAGTAATGCTGACTATTCCATTCAAATTCCATTCAAAAATATCTGTAGCAACCATCAACCATGGTAATTCAGGAATTTGGTGCAGCTGAAGCAATTCTTTTTGTTGATGAGGTTTGGTGCTGTTGCAAATTGAACATGCTAGTGTTTCCTTCTCTATATCTTTGGACATAGAAGGCCAGAATACAATGCCTTTTGCCCTTTTTATTGAATCAGTACCTGGATGACCACAATGCAAAATTCTGATCTATTCCTGTTGTAATGCTTTAGGAATTACCACTTTTAGACCTTTCATGATGATTCCATCTTCCATCATGATGAGCTTGTCGCAGTAAACAAAATACTGCTGAATGTCAAGTGGTAAACTGGTTTGTCATGTTGGCCATCCTTGATTGATAACGTTTTTCAGTTTCTGGAGAATTGGATCTGAAGCTGTGTGATTTCTTAGTTCATCAAGCCTTGGTGACAAAAAATTTCTGACTTTCATGACTTCAAAGTCTGCTGTTTCATTTTCATGCTATTCTGCGTTTGTCTGGGTGCACGTGACAAAATATCAGCAAGGTACAAGTGCTTGCCCTTTTTGTAAAGCATATTGAAATTGTACTTTTGCAATTTTAACATCATGTGTTGCAATTGAACTGGAGCTGTATGTATTGGCTTTCTCAAAATTGTCACTAGTGGTTGGTAATCAGTCTCTACTTGGATAAGGCTGCCATAAATATAATCACTGAACTTCGAACATATGAACACTACTGCCAAAAGTTCTTTCTCTTTCTGTGCATAATGCATCTCTGTTTGGGTTAAAGTTCTTGATGCATAGGGAGTTGGTATGTCTTCCTGAAGACAAGCTGCACCAAGGCTGTACCTTGAAGCATCACAAGAAAGAGTTACAGGTTTGTAAACATCATAAAATCTCAATGTGGGTGGACTGGCAATTTTCTTCTTTAGAATATCAAATGCTCTTTGGTGGTGTTCCAACCAGGACCAGTTTACATTTTTGCATGTCAACTCATGTAATGGTGCAGAAAGCTCATTCAAGTCTGGGATGAACTTTCCTAAATAGCTGACCATACTTAGAAAATGTAAAGATGTGACATTCTCTGGAACTGGCATTTCCACAACTGCTGTTTGCTTAGACAAATCTGGTTGTAAGCCAGAACTGGTAAACAAATGTCCCACTTAAATAACTTCTTTTGGTTTGAATTTACATTTCTAAGGATTCAGTTTAAGATTTACTTCATGTGCACAGTCAAGAACTTTCCTGAGATTTCTATCATGTTCGTCTTCACCATTGCCTCCAACAATAATGTTGTCTACACTAATAGCAAATGGATAACCAGAAAAACATTTGTTCCATGGCAATTTGAAAAACCTCACTGTCAGAACTGATTCCAAATGGCATACTTAAAAATCTGTATCTACCAAATGGTATACTGAATGTAGTTAACAATGAAGATTTGCAATCTAGTGAAATTTGCCAAAAAGAGCTTTTTGCATTTAAGACTGAAAAAACAGTGGAATTTGACATGAGAGTGGCTACCTCTTCTGCTGTATGCATCGGATGATGAGGATGCTTAAGTGCTTTGTTTAAATCTATTGGATCAATACATATTCGAATATTATCTGAGCTTTTCTTATAGGTGAATACTAAGCTAATTGCCCTAAATGCCCATTTTAAGCCTAGCCAGTAACCCATGGTCAGAATCAAATCCTGCACCTTGTGTCTTTGAGGTAAGGACCTTAAACATTATGCCAACCCCAGCTCCTTATGAGCTACGACCATGGAGGATACCCATTCAGTCGGTTCTTCTACTGGAGTAAGGACACCTAAATTCACCATTTTGTCTAGTATTGCTTGTACTTTACTCTGTATTGCTACTGGAATATTCCATGCTGGTCTATCAACTGGACTTACTTCATGGGTTAACTTTATGCAATGTGTGACTGGAAGTTTACCAAGCTCGTCTTTGAAAATATCAGCATATTCATTAAAAATACTCACTGTAAAACTATCCTTGTTATTCATACTTGTATAGTGAACCTCTTTATTAAATGAAATCAGTCCCATTCTCAGACTTTTCTTGAGGCTTAACAGTGACTGCACGTGTCTTTTGACTAGGTAAACCTGCAAGTCATGGCTGTTTCCAGCAGAATTGCATGAAAGAACTACTGCACCATCAGTCTGAATCTCTTCATCACCATAAGCAACTAGTTTTGCACATTTTGCTGAATCAAATTTCTCACCAGCTTTTACTTTAGCAAACATCTGTGCTGATATAGCATTGCACTTAGATCCAGTGTCAGATTTAAGCTCCATGTGTTTCCCATTAATTTGCACAGTACAAGATATTTCACTCTTTGCTGACAACTGATAGTCTACTGTATGTACTGTTTTATCGATCCTAGAGACATTATCAACACAGAAAGTATGCTCACAGCTCTCAGAGTTTGCTAAATACTCTATCTGATCTACTTCCTTCTTTGGATACACTTTTAACATAAATTTCCTAAACTTTAGAATTGCAAAGCCTTTTGAAATGATTCCACGTTTTACATTTCTGATATTGCTGACCAAAAGCTAAACATGTTTCCCATTTAGGTTCATGACTACCTCCACAATTGCGATGGATGGGTTTGGCACTGCCTCTCAGTTTATATTTCTTTTCCATCTTAACTTTCTACTGCACACTATCAACATTTGCACTAGCAGGTACTGCAAACATGCTTTTCTCATTCGTAAGCATATTTGTATGCTTTTCTGTAATTTTATGTATTTGGCAAATCTTAATGGCTTTGCTCAATGTTAATTCACTATCTGAAAGCAAAATCTTTCTCACTGCATCATTATTAACACCACACACAAGATAGTCTTTTATCAACTCATTTTGTAAATCACCAGCTCTACATGTTTTGGCTTTATTTCTTAAGTTGGTAATATATGCTGCAATAGTTTCACCAGGCTTTTGATTTCTTGTGTAAAATGTGTGCCTTTCCATTGTAATATTTGTCTGAGGGTTACACATTTCTCTAAATTTATGTTTTAAGCACTCAGGGTCTTCCCATGTTTCAGCCTGTATCATAATATGATGGTTCTCTCTCTCCCCTGCATACTCAGCAGGTGCATACACAAATGAATGTTCACACTCAGTGGCCTCTGAGCCAGCTAAATCAAGAAGTATAAATGCTCTTGTATGTGCATCTTTATCAGAAAATGCAGCCTGTATGAAAAATATACTCTTTCTCTCTGCAATATTATTATCAAACACCAGTTATTCAGGTCTGTGAAATCCCAATGCCATAACAACAAAGTGCTTTTAAACATAAGTATTGACCTGGTACTTGTAATATTGCTCAAGTGCACAACATAGGGTTACCACCTGTCCCAATTTGCGAGGGACAGTCCCTCTTTGGGCAGTTGTGTCCTGCAAAAAATTGTAAAAATGGCAAATGTCCTGAGATTTTAGGACAAAATTATTTCCTATATTTTATGTAATAGTTGCATAAAACAGTTATTCTGTATCTGAAACACCTAAATGTTATTAAGAAACAGAATAAGCAACTAAAATGCTACAAGAATAAACTTTTATTTAAAGCAAAAAAGTGAAATTCTGTCTTTTGTACTGGCCATGGGTATGTTTCACCCTGCAAAATCTGACGTTTGCACCAAAAATGTCCCACTTTGGACATTTAAAACGGTGGCAACCCTAGCACAACAATCTCACCAAAAATGCTTTATTTTAACACTGCAAATAACTCAAACACTCCGGACACTTCAGACACTTCAAAAAATCTTAGTTACAGTGAAATGTTTGTTCATTTATTTATTTTATATTTGTTTACCAGGGAGGTCTGACTGGACAGAGATGTCCATTTTCAGCTGAGGCTCGGGGAGAAAAGCAACAGAACAATTGCTAATGTACTATACACAAGACATTTACATGAGCATTGTAGTTTACACATTCACTTATAAAAATATACCATTGCGAAAAAAAATTCAGACATTTTAGCCTTTTCGAACATTTAGGTTCATAGGATGACACTAGGCTACTGGCCCGGAGGCCCTTTTAAGCCTAGCCAAGAATTTTGCACATGTTCCCTCAAAGTCAGCACCTGTTTCCCTTGTCCAGCAGGGACACAGGTGAGATCTTAAACCCTTCAGAGATTATTTCAGACACTTTAAATATTATGCCGCAATCTTGGACATTTCGAACATCTCAGTAATTGCTTTGAACACTTTGAATGCTATGCCACGTTTGGCAACTGAAAACCATTTGAAACAAATTTAAGTAACTTTGAATAACCACTAACCTGCTTGTGAGTTCACTGCTGGATTTTGCTCCACTTCCAACTGTGTGCCTCATGGTTTGCGAGCTGCTTCAACTTCGGATCCCATTCCGATACTATGTCACATATCGTGTGTGTTCAAATGAGACACTGAGGATAGGTATGCTTTCAAGTTGTTTATTACACATACACATATCAAGAGCCATAACTTGTGGCTATACTTCTTACTTCATATGCATACTGAATGTCTGTTTACTTTTAACACACACACATGTGCATCTCCAGTCAAGCTTACACTCACACTGACTAACTACACAAAATGGCACTGATCTTGCACATTGTCAATAACTTATATGTACATGCTGTCTAGCTACAGTGGCTGACTATGTCCAATATACACACTGATCCACAGTGGGAGAAGCCCTCCCCTGTACTTACATGTATCAACTCTGAGACTGCCATACCTCAGAGAAAAGGGAAATATTCTGAGAAATGGCATCTTGGACTTAATACATGTAAGTCTGTTCCTTAGGCAATTCAGTCTCCATATTTCAGGACTCACTCTACCAGGTCACAACATTTCAAACGGTTACCAGCAGTCTGTATCCTGCTGAATGAATCTGTGAATTGTATGCCCACATTGTATGCAACATGCGGCAAAACAGAAAGCAGAAACAGAATAAGTTCTGTTTGTGGAATGCTTCATGAAATAACTTATAATAAAAATGAAAACTCCATCAACAGCAGTTATAAACATGAAACAATTCAAGTCACAATGCTAGGGAATCCCATTGTTCTCTAGCTT